>NW_020170489.1:179173-188841 GCF_000524195.1 Echinococcus granulosus
GAACACGGACTCTCCACGCCAGTAAAGTTATTGGTCCCCCCTGTCGTAGTCTACCAGACTGGGAACGTAATACTTGCGAGATAAAGGGTACCTATCATGTGACCTAGAGCGATATTACAGCCTTCCACTATTTGTAGCCCCTGTTGATCTCAATAATAACCGGATCCTCTCAGACCCGTGCACCATATACGGCTCTTTCACAGATATTTCGAGGGACGGCCTCCTAAATTAGCTTCTTCCAAAGTTGATCAACTCACTTCTTAGGGAAAGGGGAGGGTGAACGCGAAATTGAGCGAGAGTACGAATGAGAGCGAGACCTCGACATCGACCTACTGTCCCTCGACCGACGCGACCGTGACACTGGTGATCTAGAACGCGATCTCGAAGCGGAGCGGGAACGCGAGCGATCGTAGCGACGCGGGCGCTTGCGGAAGTCCTCGGGTCCTCCGTCTACACCACCACCGCCACCTCGTCTATCACCGCCGTATCGATCGCTAGAAAGGCGAAGTAGGAAATGCAACCCGGAATTATTTAGCGTAGCAAAAATGAAATGAGTAAAAGGATTTTAACCTACCGATTACCGTACCAGTTACCGCGACGGCCACCCCTCCATTCACCACCATCATCTCCACGCCATGAACCACGCCAGGAGCCACGCGGAGCGCCCCGGGGACCGCTACTGCGTCCGCGCGGATAGAAACCACGATCACCTGCCCCACGGAATCCACCACGTCCACGCCAATGACCATCACCCCCGTCGCCGCCAACGCCAGGCTCGCCGCGATGACGACGCTCAATGTCTTTCAAACGCTGTTGAACTCGGTCCTGAAGAGTCTTTGAGGTAAGAGGCAAGTCACTCTTGTTAACGTAATGCGTTAGCACCCCGTTTTCAACTTCCATAGCGTCTTTCGGTGGAGTGTACACCTGCAAAATCAGGATTAGAGCAAGAACTGATCTGGTGTCGAATCGAAAAAGAAGCCGACGGAAATGCTTACTCTTCTGTCGTATTGGAACTCGGCCTGAGGCAAGTGGCGCTCGTCCTGACGTTCTTGACCTTTGAAAGTCGGCAATGAAAAGGAATTAAGATCAGAGGATACGGGTCCGTGAAATATTTCGAAAAATATATGAAAACTCACTTGGTGACGAACCATGATCATCCCCACTCTTCCAGTCTTCACGTCTAAAAAGTGACGGAGGAATGGGTTAAAAGGTGTTATATATTGAAACGTGTGCAATGTGGCGGAAAATTACCTCTTAGGGTCACGATCGTCTCGGAAATCGCGCTCACTGTCGTACCTTCGACGATCATCACGCCAGTCTCTTTCCCTATTGTCATCGTACCTGTTGAAGTAGAATAGTGCAAGTGAATGATATAATTTTGGGAAAAAATGCCACGAAGCGAAGTTGTTGAATAGAAACCAAGCATAAGCTGATTGGACGTGAACTGAGGAAGCTCGAACTAGCAAGTGTTTAAACACTCAACCATTCTATTCTCGTATTACAGTAATCTCAGGCAGTAATGACTAGGTCTGAACCACCAAATATGAAAGATATGCTTTGTTTACAAGTTATTCCCGGGGAAGAAAGTCTTACCACTAGCATAAAACGAATCATTTTACCAATCTGACAGATCTTCGAGACCAATTAAATCGGGAGCAAAGAAGTCGATCTCCCTTTGAAAGAGGATGTGAGCTTCTTCGCATTTATAAGGACCTATTAAAACATTTATTGTATGTTGTGACATGTGGTGTTGCATTGGAACAGATCACCCAAAAGAACATCAAGCGTGATTCCGATACATTGACATCAAACATGCTTTATGCGTGCGCGTCACCTTGGAAACCTCATGGAACACTAACGATTCACCCTCCACGTTAGCAGAACAGTGATGATGTATCTCTAGTTTCTACTTCAATACACAGGCAGCAGCACCAGCACACTACATGCCAGACAGCCCCCTTTACCAACGAGTTTGTTTTCACAGTTAAAACCGACACAATACAACAGATGATATAAAAATCCTCAGAGAGCAGTTCACTTGAACGACATCCGTGGGGGACTTAAAAGTCTCATTTTATTTGTGGATAAACATCCAGTTTTCATGGCAGGGTAGAAAATCCCAAGCTTTAGCCAAACAACTGGAATTTTCAGCCCTGAGGGAGATCTCAAATAGCTGTTTTGCCTATTTTTATGGAAAAAAACGTTTAAAGTGAACTCCTGAGTCAAGTAAAATTTATAGCACTATTTTTGCAAAAAAATCTGCAAACTGTGGCTAGCCAGTGACCAAAGCCTAATGATCTAACAAGAGAGGAAATACTCGTTTTATTTTCAAAAGTATCTTTAAACACCGAGGCGAGTCGCAATGAGGAATCCTAACTTGAAGGCGACAAAAGTGAACCCCAAGCCGTGTGCAAAGCTGCTGACAGCAAAATTGAAAACGATAACACCAAACCTAGATGCGATGAATGAGAACGGTTGTTTCGGTCTCATTTTCTAAACCAAAGTTGCTTATGAATGACTCAACTCTTAGACATGTTTACTAGTAACTACAATATAGAGATAAATTAGCAGCATTAGTACATGATATGGACTGATATTTGGAATTCGAGATAAGCCTCTGTGGTTACCGGCAAAGTGTTCCTTTTAAAACGCCCAAGAAATCAAAGATAGTGTAATCCCCAATCACAAAGCGCTTTATAGCGTACCAGCTATAGAACAGTACAGACCCTGGAAAATTTATGCACTTTTAAATGATTCTATAAGGGGAATGAACCTAAGTTTAATAAGTCTGAAATTGTCTGATGCAGCTCTACCTTAGACGAGGTAGTTTCGAGGGCATAAAAACCACTAACCTCCGGTAGTCCCGTTCACCGCCACCACCACCAACGCCGCCACCGCGAGGACGACCACGAGGCTGGCCCATGCCCATTTCACCACCACCACGCTCGCGTTCACTGTCCTCTCGCCATTGGCCTTCGTCCTCGCAGCGAATCACGCGACCCGACTAAAATAGTTTAAAATTCCCCTTAGCTTAGAAGAGAGAAAGATGGAAATGAGCTCATGATTAGGGTGAGTGCCTTGCAGACTTTTATAATGCCAAAATACATTTCGACACAATGCCAACGTTTGGAAGATGACATATTAAAAGCGTTCAAGTGAAATCGAAAATCGTAATTCTATAGGTAAGAAAGCGAACGGTGTTGAAATCCTCCAGGCATTTGTAGGTGGTAGGTTTCAACTGCCATTACATGAAGTATATGACGCGGTTTGACTTATTCTGGTTACTCTTAATCAAAGTAAAAATCAAGAGCAGCAGTGAATGCTTGGAACAGTGTTAAGTTTCCTGAGGGTAAAAGGGTAGACCCCAAACCCGCAGACGTTGCACAGAAAACTTGGAGCACAATACGGTACGGTAGTGGAACATTCAGGTTCTCTGCGGCAGCATTTGAGTAGCATTAACGTTGCATAGACGTTCTAATAATGTCGATTTTGGCAGTGGTGGCTCCCAGCTCACCGTCGCAATAGACACTCCCGAATATTCAGGACATGAAACACCTAAGCCTGGACGTCGCAATTTTGCGCAAAAGATGAGTCTTACTGTTAGTACAGTGAACACGCCCGATACCAAAAATCTGACATTGAAATGAAGGCAGGTTACCTTCGAATGAATCATTTGTACCAGCAAATCCTCATGCACCCAAGTATTCCCAGGTATTGGTTAAATTCAAGGGCATGTGAAGTACACATAGCAGCAGGTAACTATCTCGCATAGAAAAAGCAGTTTCCGCTCCTTAAAAATAGTTCTTCAGGAATTTCTAAGTCTCGCTTTGGCTTCAACGACCCTCGTGAAATACCACTGTCCCTACTTTTGAGCACCATTGCTAACTTGTCATTATCACAGACGGATGTTGCAATCAAAGGAGGACGATGTTGTCCCATCGAAATGATGTGATAAACCAGTACACCATCGAACGCAAAGGACGTCAAGGTTTCACCAGGCTTGATAGACCATCTCAAGACAAATCGTTTGAACTGAGCTCTAATTCGAACTAAATTCTTTTTAAATGACTTGATTCACCAATGCCTTATTTGCGTGTCAATTTAATCCAAATAACTAAAGCAAACATGAAGCATAAGGTAAGTATTAGCACTAGATCCTGGTTTTTTGTTACTATCCAAAAGAATGAACTTGTATTCAGCAGCGGAGATATTTAAAGAACTACTTGACGAGTCAAAGTTTAAAAATTTTCATTTCAGACATAGTAAGGCGGCGATTTGTAAGGCTATAAGGGCGATTCGGAGCTCCCTTAGTACTAGTTCTGAAGATTGGCATCTCCAAAGTACTTTATTCAGCCAAGCATAGGTTATTTGCCGATTGTAAATACCCATCATCGATGTTACAAATGGGTGACAGTTGTCGTCCCAAATGCTAGTTTTCTCCTTTTTGGGATCAGGAGTTTGAGTTTTGTTGAAAAGCAAAGCCGACATATGGTATAAGTGTTTTGGCGATTCGGCTAAGCCCAATTCATTCGACCCTGAAGTGGATAGTCTTACGCTAAAGAAACAAACGAGCAGCATTCCCAAAAGCAATGACCCAAACAATCAGTAACTAGCCCGAGTTCTCCAGCTTTACTGCATCTGGCAAAAGTTTGCGACACAATAACTTAAAGAGAGGTTCCGATGCATGTCTTAGTCGAATGAGCTTAAAAAGGGAAGGAGACCAGAGTCGAAGCCCACATTTCACAAACGTCACAAAATAAAGTGTCACCGGGGCTGCAAGGGTGGCAACCATATTTTGAACATAAAAATTGATAGAAGCACAATTGGGAAAAAGCATTTGTAATTCGACCAGGAAACATTTGATGCTGCTCAATAGGAGAGAAGGTATAGCAAAAAAATTTCGGTACTTTTCCTCACTCGTAGAACCGAAAAAAGTTAGGAGTTTAAATATCGGTATGTAGGGAACTCACGCGATCTCGAGTGATAACAATTTTGGCCAGATTGCTCTTCTCCATATGGGCACTGCACTTGTCTGCTCGCTTGACCTGCAGGAGGAACAAATATGGAATTAGACCGGGTTGGAACATGTAATAGCATTATATGGGAAAATAACGTACGTCTTCGTGATAGCGATCATCCCCGTAGCGACCACGAGCTAAAGGGAAAGAAGATTAGCAAGGGACAGAAGAAATAAGTGAAAAATGCTATGATATAGATTGCATACTTAACTAGTAAAGCTTAACAAAAATGACATAGGAAAAGATGAAACGGCGGCAAGAAACAACCCAGCACCAAATTAGGAGAAAACCAGTATAAGAAAGTGTGGCGACCAATAGACCTTAAAAGACGGCCAACTTGAAAGTGGCGGCAATGCAATATGTTGCTGCTTTGCAATTTTCAGCATGTTCCATCGTTTGGTACCCCCAGGCACAACACCTCAGGTGTGGAGAAATGGACTTTTGCTTTCGGAGGGCCCTTTAGCGCGACCGAGCTCAGCACCGATCATGACTCTTGCCTCCAATATAAAATCGGTGTTAAATCGTGTCGATTCGACCTGTTCCATCGTTTAGTACCCCCAGGCACAACACCTCAGGTGTGGAGAAATGGACTTGCTTTCGGAGGGTCCTTTAGCGCGACCATGCTCAGCACCGATCGTGACTCTTGCCTCCATTTGATCATGACACTGTATCATTTGTACCTGACGGCATAAGGCCTCAGACGTAAAAGAGCAAACTTTCGCTTTTAGAGGAGGCATTAGCGTGAACATGTTCATCTCATGCTTGTCTGAGAAGCCTTAGAGACCAAATATGCTGGGAAAGTAAACCTACAAAGTGGCGACTGAAAATCGTCCCCAGATCCGGGGCGACCGCCGGCACCGCCTCTCCGCATGGCTTCTCGTCTCGATCGATCCTCATTGACAAGTTGTTCGAGAGCTGCGCGTGACCTCTCGAATCGAGAGAACTGATCAGCTCGTTGGGAACCGCCCGGTGGTGAGGCAGGAGGTGAACGATCACCGTGACGCTGCTGAATGCCCATCGGGACGTTGCCCCGTTTGCTAGCGATATTGGTTCCCGACGGCAGCGAGGGCGATCGTGACCATGAACGCTGATTAGTGGGGAAAAGTAGATGCTAAAAAAAAGCGTTTTAAGCATTACTATCTTTCAAACTGAACGCACCATACTGACATCGCGACCTTGATTTACGTTAGTATTAGTACTTCCTCCACCTGGTAGATCTCGAAGAGCCTCACGAGCCTCTACGTTGTTTGGATCCAAATCGAGGGCCCTTCGAAGTAGCTGTTCAGCTTTTGTGAGATCTTTTGAATTTAGTCTGGTCGAAAGGAAAAAGTCAAGGGGGAATACAATTGTTTGAGAAGAAGACTAGTAGGGAGACTTACTCGCAAGCATAGGCCAGAAGTGTCTGACCAAGGTAGTTCTTTGCATTAGCGTGATTCGGCTGAAGGCTTAGGCTCTTCTCCAAATCGTCGATGGCCTTGACATACGTACCAATGGACGCATACCTAGGCGGAGGAAGGTAGGCTCAGATAACGAATCGAGAAAATGAGGCAGAAATGATATAAATCTAGGCTCACAGAGCACCGCGAGCAACGTAGGCATCGGCGTTATTATTCTCCACTTCAATGGCAAAATTGTAACACTGAAGTGCCTCAGTATTCCGACCATCCTTGAAGTATCGAACACCTTGGGCCACGCTAAAAATGTGAGTTAGTGAACAAAACGAACACGGAAGAAACTTACTGCCTCATCGACATGTTGTAAAGCTGTACACGTCGCAGTTCACAGGCCATTTCGGGCTTTGGAAGACTAATTCTTGATAAGACAGGAAAATTGGTCAAAAACAGATAAGTGCGATCATATTGAAAAGGCAGAAAGCGCACTTGGCCATTGAGAGCAACAAGCTACAGGCGGAAGCTCGTGGAATGCCAAATCTGGAACAGAGAACACGAAGACCATCGGGATTTCGGAACTGTGGCGTTCCCAGAAGACAAGCTTCAAAGGACTTCCCATCAAGATTTTGGAGCTTCCTACACGACATAACGTGATAAAGCAGAAACAGATCTTACCTATAATGCAGTGGTAAATCGTCATCGGAAATGATTCCCTGAAAAAGGAAAAGAAGTAAGGACTGACTCTAAGGGACGGAAGCGTGTATACGAAACGAGCATTACCAAGGTAATGTCACCATAGAGATTGGTATTGAGAGCTTTTTCATTCATACTTAAAATCAGACGACCAGAGTGGTGTACATCTAGAATGAAGGCTTGAAGAAAAGAGCAAAGGGTTACTTAGACACATCAAAATAGATAACTACCATTGAAGACTCCCACTTACCCCTCACTTTATCGCCCATCTGAAAAGCGTCAAGAGCATTTCCGTGAGTTGCGTATTTCGGAAGCTGACGAACTGGACAAAAACCCTTGAAGAGAAAAATTAAAAAAGAAAACTTTGTAATTTTGTCAACAGTAGGATAATTTTAGTTACACAAGGGAAAAGTGGTAGACGACTCATGCAGACAACTGCGTTCATTGCCGTCAACTTTGGCATCCTTAATTCTTGCAAGAATTGTTGCAATCGGGGTCTTGCGTGCACAGTACCTGGTAGGATCTGCAGTTTATGACTATCGAAACTTTAAGCCGAATATTTGAGTCTAGTAACGCGATAAATTATGTTGTGCTAGAACCAAAAAGTGGCCAAAACGATAAGGCAGCAAATACGCACTTAAGAGGGAACACTATACTGAGTTCGCAATAGTTAATCCTGGCCAATATCAATGTGTTCCAAAAGCACCGCTACGGGCCTCTGCATCGCAATTTCCACAATGATTTCGTTGGAAGTAAACAACCATACCGAAAAGTTCATAGGACACCTGGGTTATGGAACCCGGGAATGCGGCAAGTGGGTCTCAAAGAGAGAACCTAGCAATTTCAGAGGCGGCATGATAGAAGTTGGGATTATAAAGCAAATGACGTACGGTTAGCCTAAGTCCATCAAAATCACGACGAGGTCCTTGATCATAAGCCAACAGTGTGATGATCAAGCCAGAATCCTGAATCGCACTGACGGAACCAATTAACATGTCATCTTGGCGGGCAGTCTAAAAACGAGATTCCCTGAAATTACACGATTTTCGGTGAACAAATTAGCAAGCAATGTCAAACTTACGCGGAAGAATTGTTCCCGCCTTGTTTCATCAGGAACAACCATAAAAGTCTCCAACGGTGGAGTAAGAGCGCAGTAGGCAGCGGCCTTTTCATCAGGCCAAACAGGAACATAGGGCTTAGAAACGGGTATCGGTGGGACCGGTTCCTCGCCTAAAAGCTCTTCTAAATTGTTGCCTTCTGCAGGCGGTGGCCTATGCATGCGACTGATTATTTCTGCTCTCGATGAGAGCAGATACTCAAGCTTTGCACCGAAATGAGACCTAAAATAAGTCAAATGAGAAAAACGCACCTAACTTTGCTTTAGAGACCCCAATGTCTTTTATAAACGCGACCAAACAAGATGTGCGGCCCCATCATCTACGACATTTTTATTGCACACAGACTCGCGAGGTCGCAATCACTCTTCGATGAAATCACCCTTCTCAAGGAGAATGATTGCTTTATAACCTCATTTACCTTTGCCGATGAGTCAGAAAGGGTAAATTCTGACCAAATACATGATTTCACATTTCTCGCCCAAAAATATTTAGTTGTGACATACGAGCAGGAAAATTTATATATAAAATCCTGTTTTGATCGTAAGCACGTTTTGCAGGTCTGTTATGGCATTTTACTTTAGTGTCCGTCGATGGAAATATAAACATTACTAAAATCAGCACATAATCAACGCTTTTATTCAATGTGTCATTCCGGAAAACCTAAGAATGTATTAATGCCCTCTATAAAAATTAACGAAGGAAATTCATGTACAAAAGCGATCGAACACGCGACCAAACTCACATTATCAGCACCAATACACACTCAAATCCACAACAAATAGGAGGTGAGCGCAATAAAACAAATTCAACTAATCTTATAATCAAGATTCGAAATACGAACATACTGTGACAGCAAAGTGACCGATTTCGCCATATATGCATATTTATATGCCTCCAATCCCCATCGATCTGTGGACGTCTGATGGTAAATTACAACCAGGTCATCACTGCAGTAGCAGTATCACGTCTAGAATTGGACTTCGAAAACTATTGCACCTCAAATCCCATTAAAAGTCATTACGGTTGTGTAAATGCTTTGATTGAGGGTCTCTTTTAAAAATCATGATACAATAGACTGTGTATTGTAAACACTGTTTTACTAGTGTTTTTGGAGAGGAATGGCCTTAAATTATGATTTTTAAAGCTCATTTTGCCCGCTAAAAACAACGTCATATGCCATAAATCCTCGTCCAGCATTGTCTTGAAAAAGCTACTTTCATTTAAGCATTATTTCTTGGTGCTGTATTCAAAATTTTTCACGGCAACAAAAGTAGTGAAATGAGAGGAGGCCTGGAGAAGTCGTATGCCCTTTTACGTTACCCTAGGCTGTCGGAAACCAAAACGGTATAGATGAACTTGTGTTGATAACGCGTTGTGTAATACGATAGTGGTTTGTCCCTCGGTTCTGGTGAGGCGCCACTTTTGTACTTTGAATAAGTCCCCTTGTA
>NW_020170489.1:188941-276855 GCF_000524195.1 Echinococcus granulosus
TACTATACACGTAATGTGCTGATAGTTTTGGTATCGGGGCAACTTTTTCCTAGCCATTGCACCTCACCAGGTGGGCTGGCCTCTGGGTCATGCCAGTAGCCCCCAGCCCCTATGCGAGTTAATTATATATTTGTTTTGTCACAACATTATATGCTCTTTCGTTTTCAAGAAAGTCTTGGGCCGCCGTATTAATGGCAGCGGAAAGAGAACTCAATCTTTCAGCAGGTCCATCTTGATTTCTACTGCCAGGTGATGAACCTTAGCGGGGCGGAAGAAGTACATATGCCACGGCCTGAAGAATCAGTAAAGACCCCAAACAGAAGGGCTGAACCTGATGTCTATCCTTAGCGACTGCCTCGATCTCATGTTATGCAGGAAAGCTATTAACAACTAAAGCGTTCTGGCTGTGAACTAATTGGAAAAGTTTTGTTGCAGAGAATCCCTGCCGTATCTGCAAAAAATCGTCTGTAAAGTAAACCCGTAATGCCTTCTCTAATTGTTCGATAGCCAAATGGACCCCTAATAGATGTGATTAGACGGGTCTGAAATGAGAACAACGTGACAGGGAAAAACAGACGCGAAAACCTTCTCCCACGGGCCTGCGTTAAAGCCCGTCCTTCCTTGCATAAATCTGGTTTCATGTCAGTGTCCCAACGTCTATCAGCAAAATTTGCCATGGATGACGCAATTTCCCTTCTCCGAACCTGTTTTCCAAACCGGATGAAACTCCGGACCCAGCTGAATTGCGAGAGGGATTGGCGACGTTACGGTCAAGTATCCCCTCAGTTAAATAGAGATTTGATGAGTAGCACGGCCGACTCATTGGTGCTCCCCTTGCAGGACCGACTACGTTGCTATGTCTGACGGGGAGGGTTGATCACGAAAAGCGCTGGGGAAGAAGCTCAAAAGTGGAGAGAACCTATGTAATAAGGCGGCTGCTTATTTAGTTATCATTTTTGTTACAAGTTCGCTTCGCCAGATAGACCTTCTAGCCACGTTAGTGGCCTTTGTTCCTTCTATGAGTTGAATGCATACATGTTCTGCTCGAGTACTGTGTACACTTTCGCCTTTAGGAATGTCTTGAGGAGTTACATTGCTTACCAACTACCTACACTCGATACTTGATTTCTATTATTTTACCCTTTATTACTTGTTGCAGAGCTAGTGCAAACGACCTATTTTTACGAGAGCATTTATTTTGAAATAAATAAAGCAGTAAAAGGGTAACTTTTTCAAACACTTTTTTCAAATCCAGGCAAGTATTTGGACGCCTAATAAAAATACTTTCAGACAGCAAGATATTTTGCAAAGTTATCTGTTTTGCAACAGTTTGTGACTTATCTCAAGATTTAAATATCCGTTTGAATTGTTGGGTTCTCCCGATGAGCGCTTACTTTTTAACGCGGCTTTTACGGACGAAGGTCGTTCTTTAAGGTCGTTCTGCAATGGAAGCCCTTGAACTCGCTGACATATTTCCTGGGTTAGATGACGAGGCCCTCGTAAGTTCACTTTATGCTATTTTTACAGTCCAGGGTTCACTGGGGATGGAAAATGCGTGGCCGGCTGACATTTTTAGTGATTTAACTGAAAAGGACCTCGAAGATGCTCTCCTTACGGACATCACTTCCAAGCCGACGACTAAGTCTGAACCCGTTGATGTGGATATCTTTGGTACTTTTATTTTCTGCCTTAATTTCCTAGGATTTGGCAATGACCTTGTTGTAGGTGATGAGGTTGAAGTAAATAACTCAAGTGACCAATTCGCGTCTTCATCAAACCACACGCCTAAAGGTGATTTATTCACTAACCAAGAGGACTTCACTCAAACCATCTCAACTGATACTTCGCCAGAGACAATCCGGCTCACTCCGGAGACAGAGAGCAATTGCTCCACTCCATCAAATTCCGATTCCTTCGCCACATCATTACAACTCTCTCCATCCTCCAAGAAGCAACAGCCGAAACGCTCTACCTATGGGGATATTGTGCTCGAAGAGGTACCTGCTGCTAAGAAATGCGCCTATGCATTTTCACCACCTATTGTGCCCCACGAGCCCAACCCGAGTGCCATTAATCGTGTTCACTACGTCCTGCAGAAGGGACAGACGCTCATCTTACAGACGGAAAAACCCAACAGTCGTATCCCACAAACTGTCAATCCACAGTCCCGTATTAAAGCACTCAATGGTTAGCTGACTATTTTGTATGTTTGAGACCTCTTTCTTCCGTTTAACTTTCTTTTCTTCCTTTATCTCTTCATTAGCGCATCCAACTGCGAATCAAACGGTCTTCCGTAGAGACGCCAACGAGTTCATTCGAATCAAACCACTTGCAGCACATCAGAGGCAATCTGTCGTTTACCCAGTCACTCCTGATTCTCACGCCAGTTCAGACACCGACGGGAGTCCGCAGTCTCCTTCTGACGGCATCGAACCTCGTGGAATGTTTATCTTCAATGCAAGGAATGGAGCCTCAGTCACGTCAACATCGGCCATCCGTCTCACTCCAGCGACAGGAAGTGTTTACACAACTACGGAAAGGTATAACGGTCCCACTTCCTATATCAGCCGTCAGAGCAGTGGTAGCGGCTATGGTGTCGACGTCAATAGCGATTACACCGGCGGATATGGAACGGGTAACTCCTCGGCGCCATATCGACAACAAACTATATTCCAAAGTTCGGTTAGTTTTGATTATCTTTTAAACTCACTCTCAGCTGCTTTTTACTTGTGTACTCCGAAATTCAAAATTTTTTCCACCTTAAATGTTGTAGCTTGATGATTCAAAATACCCTCTGTCGAGGTCTCTGAATTTCGAGATTCTAAGCTACCCAAAGACCGAATTGGCTGGTTTATAGATTATATATCCTGTGACGTAGTTTGTTTACATTCTTATGGCCAAATTCATATAAACACACCGCTGATTTGACCTCGATCGATTTAAATCGCTTCGCTACGTTGTCACGCAATTTGCATTTCTGGTTTTGAAGAAGCGAGAAAAAAATCCACTTCTACTAAAGCAAGTTGAGATAACTATTGAAGACTAAATGTATTTACTGATGAAACACGCCGTGGTTGCGAATTCTTGGTGTAGATTTATTGCGGTGTACCACGATGGCTAAGTAATTATTGCGTTAATTTCTTTGTTTATCATTAATGCTCGTTCTGGTGATTCATTGGTACGTGTAAGTAATTTCTCCTGGGATTTATCTTTTTCATGTCTGTAAGGTGCTTAGAACTGTACCTCAGAGTACCATATTTCTAACCATTAGAAAACATTATGCCCTGTAATTTTAGCACATTTAATAATGGGATTTGGTGTTACTTTTTATTAAGTGATAAAAAAACCAGGCCCACCTTTATTGCAATTTACCTCGATTAGTATAAACAGGTTTTGTAATCACTTTTAGTTTAAACTACGTTGGAATTTGCTGGAAAATAATCACATTTCTTCATTTTAGTATGATTGTCAAACCACACCTATTCCTGGCTTTCGAAAAACACTATAAACCATTTTTTTTCCCTCTGAAATGGAGTGTCTTTGAAATGATCATTCTTAGGAAAATAGTGGCCCACTAGGACCCTTTCGTGTGTATCCGACACCTACACGTTGAAGTTCATCATTTTTTCTAATACTTAATTAATTAATTAGTCAGTTTTCTTGTCATTTACGCTTGTTGAAGTCACGTGCTGTAGTTGCCCTCTCCTACCTAACCCCAAAGTACTTCCACTGTCTGGGGTCGCTGGCGATCTAGGTCAGTCAGTGGGTATTCTACCACGGTTTAAGCACTTGGTCAAGTGGTCATTGGCGTAAGTGATGCTGCGTCGGCCAGGTGTGTAGGAGCAATGCCCCCGCAAGGCATCACCGTCACCTGTGCGTGCGTGTGTGTGTGCAACCCACAAGTGCGAGGACGGGCGGGTGAGCGGTAGTTCGGCCGACTAGCGGCGCGTGGCCGTGCTTATCGATTTCTCCTAGCTGCACATGTACGCGCGTGCGTATGTGCGTGTGCGTAGCAGTTGCATTATCTCACCCACCGTCGCCCCTACCATCGTAAATGACTTGTTATAATGGGCAAGGGGCAATCCCTTCTGACTAAGAACCAGAAGATTAGGGCTCAGCATTCTATCGATTCTACTTCACCGGAACACCCACACGACCAGAAATTTAATTTCCTCCAAAACATCGTAGGTGGGGTGGTGCATGGTTCTACTTTCACACACATGCAAACAAGGTGCACTAGAATTTCTACATTTCCTTCGTGAGCTTCATTTAGCACCATGTCTGAGCCGCAAAAATTAACGGTCATCGTATTAGCTTATCTCTGAATGTATTTGGTTATCTAGGTGGCGTAGAAGTCTATGAAGCCAACTTAGTAACGAAGTCATTCGCTCAACAGGAATGAGGATGATTTAATGGTATCGAAGCCCCTAGTAGATTTCATCGACCGTAATGCGAATATTGGGCGAAATTCTGCTGCCATCCGAAGTGTTTCGAATCGTCAAGTGGGGAGTGCTCATCTTAACCTCATCAAAGTTGGACATAAAGGTTTGGCCTCGGCACTGCCAGTGTAGGGAACGTCTGTTTTCCCCTTTTTCACTCGAGTTGAGCAAAGTTTATGAAGACGGAGGCTAACCAGCGTTACTCCCTCAGCTTGATTCCTGTTACAGCCTAGGAGATCCTCAGATATCGGTGATAGCTTGACAGAATCTAATCTTAGCGTTAGATTGCCAGACGATCGTTTTTGATGGTGTTTCTGAATTTCTTTTATCACTTTAATTCTTTCTTAGTTGTAAAGGTGGTGGGATTTGAGATTGTGTATTTTCCACCAAAAAACGCTCATTTATTTTTCTACTGAAATGAATTTTACCCACCTACCCATTTGGCTTCGCTTTCCAATTAAATCTTACTCCTGGTTCGTCATTACCTTGAATTGGTTGGTGTTTGCATGAATGCGTGGAACTGAACATGGACCAACTACGTGTCTACAACGTAGTCGGAAGTAAAAGGAAAATCCTGGACTTATTCATGAATCTTATTTTTTTTCTCTTCTCGTTCTTTCTACAATGCCCAGGAAGGCGATCAATCTCGACCCTTTTGACACGTTTTTTGACACATCCAACCTATCTTAAGCCTACACGGTGGCCGTTTGCTCCAATTTTTCATTAACGCTAAGATGTATTTGGCCAGAGATGTTATCCGTGTTTGAGTAACAACGTTTTACTGGCTATTTACTCAACCCACGTCTCCGGCTAAGCCTGACATTTTGACCAGGCTTCGTTTGACGAAGGGATGCCAATCTTCTTATCAGATGGCTCACAGTAGCGGCGGTAGCCATAACCACCATGACGGGGTCATGGTGATGACCCACGATGAGCAAATCTCGCCCGCATTTTATTCGCCACCCACCCTAACTTCTCATGTTTTTTTACCATTTTTCAGGCGGGGATTCTCGTTTTAACGGACGAGGAAAAGCGGACGTTATTGGCCGAAGGCTATAGCATCCCAACACGTCTCCCTTTGTCCAAACAGGAGGAGCGTAATCTCAAGAAAATTCGTCGCAAGATTAAGAATAAGATTAGTGCACAGGAGAGTCGGCGCAAAAAGAAAGAGTATGTGGAGTCCCTGGAAAAACGGTAAGTCGGCTCTATCGATGCATTTACTCCTACCTGAACAGTGTGTCCTATTTTGTCTGCGCCAGATTGGCTAGTTGAAGGGCCCGTTGTGTGCTGCCTAGTAATCCCCTCTATCCCCTTTTTGCTTGTGTTGCCCTAGTTTTGTCGGTGCAGTTGTTAGTCAGCAAGGCAGGCGATGGAAGCATAGCAGGACAAACAAACTTGGCTGTTGCCGTCGTTTTGTCAGTAAGGTGAAGGGGAAAAAATTGTCTCAACCAAGTAACAGTGCCTGGGTTTCCATTCAATCAGCTATTCCCTCGAAATGTCGCGCATTTCATCTACTTCTGAGGGGGGTGATTTGTTCCTTCCAGTAATTTTGACCATCTCCTTTTTCTCTCTCACAAATCCACACTTTCAACTTCTTCTAGGATAACGACATTCCTAGATATCGGTTGTTCCTCGATCACGTAGTCTTCACATTTCCAGAATTTCATGGTAATTTATCCTCGTCTTTATGTATTTGATGAGGAAAATCAACACAAAATCACTTAGCTATTAGGACCGACTTGTCTTGTGAATTCTGACGAAACTAATCCATTAATATCCCGTTTGGATCAACATTGAAAGAACTGCCATCCTAGACTACTCTTACCCTCCCCAATCGTCTATCTAGAGCGTTATGGTTTTCTGTTGAGGTGGTATATTGCAATCAGGCATTTGCATTTCATCTCGTGAGTTTGTTGTGTCTTGTTCTTTTGGTGCGGTTGGCTTTAGAAAAGCATCTACCCACTCATCCACCCAACCACCCGGCCCTTCAACACAAGCACCTACACATGCACTCGCCCACCTAAAATTTCACTGCTACGCAGAAATCCAAGATGGTCCACTAATCGTGCAATTCCTGTGTGCAGTTTTGGTACACTTTAGAAATTTGCTCATCCAAATCTTGCTTTTTGCACCACCCCTATAACTCTATGGAAGCCTTTCCATTCCACCACAAATTTCGACTTATTTTGACGAAAAAAGAGGGATTAGGGTCCATTTGAGAGGGCATTACTAGCACTCTTGTGCTAGTGTCAATATTAATGTGTTTACTCTACTTCTACACAATTGAACTGGTTGAATGTGTGTCCAATGCGTTGTGTAAACACGCCTACACTTAGCTGAGAATCCAAGGCCGAGCTGAACCGCTTTATTTGTGGAATGATGGGGTTGATAATCGAGAAGGCAGACGGGAAGATGTTAGTGAAGGTAAAACGTTAATTGGTGTTTTGACACACACTTAACAGGGTCATATTCACTATAGTTTCACTAGGACTAGCATATTCGTCGCATGTGGGAGACCAAGCTCTCTGCCATACTAATGAGTGCGGGGCGCTCCACACGTCCACTAGGTTACGGAAGGGTCCTAAAACTGGTTTGTAGACTCCGGAGAGTGGCAATTGAAGAGGCTGCTCCTGTTGTGTCTCCCGTGGCTGTCAGGCGGTCGATAGGGTAGTATTATGGACAAAAGTGATGGCTTTAACCAGAAAAAACACTTATCACATTAAGTGGTGAAGTCTACAAAGTCGGAATTATTTGTGATTAAAGGATTCGTAACCAATCAGAGCATAAAAGTCTTCAAACTGTTTGTTCCCTTTTTTTACAAATGGACCACTTTTATAAACAGAGATTCGCACACACGCACCCACTCCCATTCTCTCACATCCTCTGACGATGAAAATTCAGTCCCTGGGATACCACTTGTGAATGGGAGTGTGATTAATGCCACACAGCTGTGTGGGTGCTGTCTTGATAACTTAGTAACGGCATTCCCCAAGCTAGTGGATAAGTGGGAGGTGGAGGCATTATCAACTACAAGTGCTTGCGCTCCATTCAAAAGCAGAAATAAATGCAGTATCGTGCGATGGAGTCATGCTGCTGGGGCCGGAATTAGAGGTTTTCTTTCAGCAGGCAGTCTCAATTCTCTAGCCGACGCAATACGGGCCATCCAAAGGCGGGATCAAAGTGCGAACGCGGATGCATTTCATCTGCCGTTTCCGAATGGATTGAAGGATGCATTTATTGGATGGTGCACGCTCTGTACTTTGCTCGAGTGGTGGATTTTAAACAAATGGGGTTTTAATGTTCCAAATGAATCGATCCGTTGTGTCAATAGCAAAGCAAAAAGTTACCCTCGATACTGTTGACCTAACTTGACTAAAACGACCTGGCAGGTGGAATTGTATAGCCTCATCGCACTGCGGTCACTTGAAGGTATCAAGAACAGATGAAGGTAGCATTCTATTAGAGGTTCTTAAACTAAACCAAGGCTAGTTTGTTTAAAAACGGTTGAAGGGAACAAATTTGTGAGAGTTGAAAAGTTCCCTACTGCATCTATCCCTGAAAAGAAGCTTCAGCATGGCGAATACATCTTAGGGTAGCCTGTTTCCCCTCGTCATCAGTCGGTGTGTACCAAGTGTTCAGGTTCGTTGATACAGAAATAATCGTCTCTGGTGTAATTTCGCTACGCAACGGTTTTGTTTTGCGTCGGTTAGTTATGAAGGCAGGATTAGGTTTTCCATGCAGCGAATTGAATATTTACGGGCATATTTGCTGCAATGCTGGGGTGAGAGTGGCAACACCACGGTCGAGGTTACCGCCTTTGAGCCGTCTGGATTATTTTAAATGTTCGCCTGAACATGGTTGAAGTCTTGTTTAGACATCTCTATTCTCGGATGTGGCAGCTTAATTTACAGGGCGTCTCGTTTATCACTGCATCCTGTTCTGTGTGTACGCGCTGCCGCTGTCATCGGCATTTGTCGATTAAAGTTGTCTGGACTGGCTTTTCCACAATATGTGGGCCGGATATGACTGGTGCATATGACAGGGCAGACTTGGCATCCACAACGCTGGTATTTAGCCATCATACTGAAGGCGGGAAGAGTTTTTCTGCCATTTCTCCCGTCTTTTTCCTTACTACTTCTTTATGTGGGATACGAGAGATAGTCTTGTTTCTGCTACCCAACGCTAAGAACCGAGATGGAAAAGTAAAACGCCCCCAACCTCATCAAACATGTTTTCTGAGGTCAGTAAATGTCATGCGGTTGATTCTGGATTAATTATGCAATAGAAACATGTGACTTCACCACCTTAATATCACGATAACTTCTATTTTTTGCTGTGAAGGCAAGGAAAGGGAGTCTCCAAGATTATGGACTTATCAAGGTAGCTTCTTTTCCTTGTCAAACTGAATCAATTCGTAGGTCATCCATTTCTGATCTCATCACCGGTCGTTTGCATGATGTGCAACTCCTTCAAGTTGCTGCCACTCCTGATGCATTGAATGTGTGGCTTTGCAATAGCGAAATGTATGCGCTCTCAGTTCTTTATCAAAAGACGGTTCAAATATCGCTGCCTTCTCAGAGGCAGGGGAAAGAGATATCATGTGGTGCTTAGCGAGCTACTTACGACGGAGTGCTGTTTTTAATGCCGGATTTACTTCTGGGCGCAGAATGAGAAATATGCATCGAAAAGTTCCTTTATTTTAGATCTGACGGGCCAGACGCATAGGTGGTTTTATTTGGAGGCTAAAATGTCATTAGTCTGTGAGCCAAAAATGAAAGCTAAACAATGATTTTTTTGTCGCACCGAAAGGACCTCCGAATCTCGTAAATTGGAATAGGTCACGTAGGTATGCCACCCCGGGTTTCTCACCTGAGCCCGCATGTCACACATGACACGCAGTAAATCAAAGGGAATTGAATTGGATCGGCCGAAAAAGACAAGGTAGAGAGTGAAAACCCCTAGGTTGTGGGGTTTATTCGGTAGCGAGTGTACTCCTTCTATATCGATGGCTTTTTGTGTGACCGTCTGGCCAAAAATGGAAGCCATTTATCCTTCTATGTTTTTCGCTGGTGTGACTCATCACAACTCACTGATCGTCGGATTCGACCCGTACTTGTCAAACAATTGGCGTGATCTCTCCGGCTCATCTCTACGGGTACACAAGCCTTTGGGCTTATGTCATCGCACTGGCATCAATGTGACATTCCAGTTACCTCAAATTTTGCTGTAAGATATGCGAGTCTGGTGGTATAAGGTAACCACATGTGTTCGTGCGAGTCACGAGTACGCGAATTTCACCTATGTAAACAATTTTTTCTCTAGAGACAAAAACATGCCCTCAGTCACCTTGTTTCTGACGCGCTATCCCCCTCTCATCCCGAATTGGAGATATTCTCACGAGTGAGCCGCACCGCGTAAGGTTCTCCGGTTGAATAGTTCTGCCTGCTTCTGAAGGCTAATATCTCATTCAGCAACAAGGTCTTAGTGAAAAATTTCGCCCACAATCCACTACACACGGTGTGAGGTGGATAGAGTGGACGGTTTGAGGATAAGCCAACGATTTTTCTTGCTTCACCCAGTAGTGGTACGCGTGAGTAAACAGGCTATTCTCTTTAAAAGGCAGGACTGGTAAAGAGCAGGTGAATAATTTGTGTTTGAGACACCCACCTACTTAGGTTTTGTGACATTTTTAGTTGATTCATGTGCAAGTGATATGTTTCATCACCCATGTGAAACATCGATGACACTCGCACAATTCTTCATGATCAGGAGCAAAGGATCTTCCTGAAGCTGGTTTATTCACCTTCTCCAAAGGCTTGACAAGCTTTTACAAGCTTCTACGTCTTTGAAAACGAATTTAAATCCGTAGAGCAGACGGGCTCGACCCACACGCATTAAGTTCAGCGCATCTTCGACGGGCGTTAAAAAGAGTGGCGAGCACAACAAGGAGTACCATACCGATAGACTAAAGCTCCACGGAAAATTACACAAGTTTTTTGGTCACCTGAAAGAATCGCGGGATTGGTAACCTAGGCGACATAAACTGAGGTGCAGCCACCATCATTTACTGTTCAGGGCGCCTTCAATGTTTACTTCTCCGCACCGGTCACTAATGCGGATAACGGAGATAGCATCATCGTATACAAAAATCACCACGGCCGTATGAGCACTGTACTTCCGGTGCTGTGGTTACCTAGTTTCTTGCTTGCACCTGGTGCAACCTGGTAGCTGGATGTACAATTTCAGCAATGTTCACCACCCCGTTTTCACACTATGTGCTTTAAACAGTCGCACCTTTACACCTGTTGGTTCTTGTAAACCCTGCATCCATGCTCAGTCGTCTCTCCCCCAAGGTTTTTCAGCCGTCTACGTTTTGTACAGTCAGCTTTCAAGCTAGAAGCATACCTTACCTTCTGGAGATGTTTTGAGAGGAGTAGAAGAGGCGCAAAGTCGATTTAGTGCTTTGGAGTTTGTGGAAGAAAGGAATGAAAGCCAAGAAGTGAAAACCACACTTGCACACTAACTTCAGTTACCAGAGAACAGTTTTGGCACGATCATTTGGGACAGTACGGTTGAACTCTTCTAGAACCTTCTGTCTCACTCTGTCATTGGTGTGTGGGATAAATTCCCACGTTTCCACCGTTCGGATTACGATGCAAAGTGAGGCACTCAGGTTATTTCTCATGTGTTGATGCGATTTATAAGACTCTCTCCTTCGTCGTTAAAATGATCCCCCAATTCGGTAAAGTACTCAGCTCTTTTGTACTGGACAAAAGCGGGAAGCTATCTGCACAATTGTTTGATTAGGCGTTGGCCATGCGTGTAGGGTCGGGTGCTCCACACGCTGAATTAAATGGTCTCAGGAATGGTTGCTGTAGTGGTAAGCTGGAAGTAGAACCACCATGATCGGGATTACCACTGACCCTTTCATCGTCCTTGAAACGCTGACCTTCTACAAATGAGCGGCTGAATGTCCTATCACGTTCGCCTTATGTGTGCTATCGCCACGGTAGCACCCCTTTTTATCGTAGTAACATCAAAAGTTCCCGTTTGACTTGGACGCCCGTCATGGCGTCGAGTGAAATGAGTGGAGGTCGAACCGCTAGAGAATGTAATGTTGCCTTGGCGTTACAGAGTGGAGGCCTACGCTCAAGAGAATGCAGATTTAAAGCGCCGGTTGGATGGTTTGGAGGGAACAAATCGGTCCCTTTTGAGTCAGCTGCGTCACCTTCAACAAGCGGTGAATAAGTCTTCCTTCGCGTCTGCCAATTCTACGTCCTCCTCTTCTTCCTCGCCACCACCATCGTCAGTATCACAAAATTCCGGTCCCGCCTCCTCCATGGGTTCCAAAAAGTCAACTTCTCCTTCCACTGCCCTATCCTCCTCTTCCTCCTCCGCCTACCTGATGGTTTTCTTAGCCTGCTTTGCGGCTCTTTTTGCCGGTCAACCTGATGCCTCCACATCAACATCCCCTGGCTCCAGGTCATACGTCCCCGCATTATCCTCATCTTCCAAAGCGCTAGCCACTTCTGGCCACATTGTGGGCGACTTGTCAACATTTGGCTCGTTGCATCAGGTAGGTCCCGTGAATTTCTGAGGACTTACTCATTCACAGTAAATACCTTCTTAATTCAGCAGTCTTCGTTGAAACTTAAATAGAAATAGTCATGTTTTACGAAGACGCAAAAGTCGTCGGACGTATCCCACTCTGTTACCACTAGTGCAGCGTCTGATTCTTACCCACAGACGTCGCAAAATACACGAGTCTAATTAAGTCGAGAAAAGGCCTAGCATTCACTAATTGAAGTCTATCATAGATTGGATACACGTGGACGGCAAGGACGCAGAAAATGGGTCCACGATTAGATGGAGACTACGCTCGAGGACCCAATGTGAGTTACATGCGAGAAGTAACGAAGGGAACCGCTTCCATCTACCGCATGCATGAGTGGGCCCGCACTGCAGCCTACTTCAAGGAGGAGCAAAATTCACAAGATCAAGAGGCGGTCCGTATCAAAAGTCCAGGTGAGTTTGGGCCTCCGTCTCTCATTGGCCATTCAGATGGACAAAGGCAAAAGTTCGATAGAAGTTGGCGTTAATATGGACTAAATTCTGGGAAGTAATTTTGCAAAAAACAAACATTAATTCCCTGCTAATGTATATTTTTTAAATACTTTCTTAAAACTACATGCTGAATGCGAAAACTGCACGTTTTCTTGGTACACCAGCACTAATTTACCGACAAATTGCCTTTTCAGCATTTCGAAAATCAGCAATTTTTATAAATCCTATGGAAGACCTCTCCAAACCTCAGTCTGTAGAATGTTCTCTTTCTTTCGACTCTTGCTTTTCACGAATGTGGGCCTTTGGTGACTTGGAAGCCGGTTAATCACATAGGCTCTTTCAAGGTTATTGTCTGATGAAAAAGAGATCACTGAGTTCACCTCTTGTTTATACCACGGCTTGCAAGTCAATACGGAGACTTGATTGACAACTTTACGTTGAGTGTTATTAGCCCATTCAAGGTCTCTTTCTCTGCGTCCTTCAAGGTCTACCCGACGGTGAACAAAATCCAATGTTGACATTAATTGTAGGAGTGTGAGAGCTCCTGATAACCTGAAAGGCGTGCAAACTCTTGTGTGAGCGCGTCAATACCACAAAGTTTCTCCTTATCGAGTGAGTCTTCATGTGCTTTAGCGATTTGTGGTGCACTTCATTGGAAAAAGCGCCTCCCGGCTCCGTGGATTCGCGCCTCGGTGGGTCCGATAGAACTTCGCCAGCATTGTTGCAGAGCCTTTGTCAAAGCACTTCCAAATGCCATCTTTTAACAGTTCATTAAGTGAACCAATTGCTTCATGAGTTTGCCCCATAAGTGATGACAATGAGACACTAAGTGTTGGAGATAATCCACTCTTCCAAAGTCTCTGCTGGAAGCAAGTCCCCATAAATTGCTCAGTCGCACGAACTAAGCAAAAGTCAGCAAATTCCCTTACTGTCTAAAATAGAACAGTTAATGATTACTTTTAATTATTGTTAAATCGGCGAGCTTCTATCTCACCTAGCAGTTCCCCTCAAAGAGCTAAGAATAGCAACGACCAATCCGGAGAAAAACGCTTGAGTGGGTGGATCTGAAATTGATTTAGCTACCTGTAGACCAAATACTTGCCAGGCGATCATGTTGCTGTCCCTTTTGGTGGTAAAAAAGTGGTGCCGACAGTGAATAGGCTATGCTAGTATCCTGAGGTTTTTGCTCATTTCGCAACAGTTTACTATCAACTAATCCACTTACTTGTCATACACTCATTGTGGTACAACCTGAAATAATCCATCTTTTGACACAAGTACCCAAGTACACTGGTAATCCGATAATTGATTACCACAGTTTTGACAACTCACGTACCCAGTGCAATCGATCACCAGTTCCTTTGTTCTTTCTCCAATCTCGCAGTGAGCCGGTCTCGCATTTTGGGCTCTGCAAAGGACTTCGACGAATGCGAGCCAATGACATGGTGGGAGTACTTCTTCGGCCAATCAGGCGCTGAGTGTCGTGACGACAGGGAGGCCACCAAAGTGATTGAAAATGACCCCCTTGTTAGAACCAACCGACTTGTCAATGCGGTCAACAGCACAGTACAAAATCAATTTGTCCTGGCAGTAGTCCAACCGAAATACGTTCCTGGACTGGCCAACGGTATTCTGCTGTCGGCATGATCTTCCTCCAAATTCGTATCCTTCTATCTTTTAAGCGGAAAATCCCCGTCCTGCCCAAGGTTACGTGGTCTTTCAGGTAACAGTCAGCTACTTGAGGGAGTTCCTATCTGTCACTGTATCGTTCTGTCCTGATCTCCCTGTGCTTGCGTGTAAAGTATCCAAAAGCCTAGTCCGCTACCTTGGACATGAACCGTCATTTTTGCTGGTAATTTCAATCCTCCCTCCTTGTTTTGCATTTAACTTTTCCCAAAAAGTCAGTTGATATGTTTTTAACTCGAATCGTGGTGTGGGTATCGTCTTTCCACTGTCTCTATCCTCTCGCTGCTCCCTCTGCCCTTCCCTTCTTGCTTACAGTGCTTATATTTAATTCGTTTTGTAAAGTGGGAACGCTCCGCCCTTATGTTTATTCGTATCTTCATCATCATCGACGTTATAATCTGTAATGTATTATTGGTAAAGGCATTATTTTCATTACCCATTGTCAATTTCGCACGTAATCGGGAAATAAGAACGCAAGAATGTCTACTGAAATTTTCCTGTGGTCGTCAACGGGTTCGCAAAAATTCACGGGTGAGACAGTCTTACTGCCGCACGTCAAAAGCTAGCCAACACCTTTTAATAAGTTTCACTTAATTACCAAGTCGTGATGAGGATAAGATATTTCAGCACAATAGCACCGGCTAGAGGGCAAAAAATGCGACTCAAGGAATCAGAAAGCAGAATAAGCTCAAGTTTTCTCACCACAAGGCAAGTGATTCCAGGAGAGATGGAGGGAAACCCAGCCCTTTAAGATGGTTTAAAAAGAAATGCGATCCTGCCTACATCAGTGGGGTCATTCGGACAATAAAGCAGACCTAGCTAGGCAAAGAGAGAACTGGTTTTGCGTATACAAAAATAAATTCAGTTGGGTGAAAATGTTTATCAACGCAATCGTCTTCAACTCAAGATTTAAGACACCAAATAACCAATCATGCGTCGACTGAAAAAAAACTTGCACTCAGAGTATACTTTGGACTCTGTGTGAGTTCTTCAAAAGCGCCAAATAGTTTAAATAAACTTAGAAGCTACTTCGTGATGTTCGTGACTTTTTCAGGAGTACGCAGGGCTAGTTATTGGAAAGCAAGACTAGTCGTACGGATAATCAAGCAGCCATCTTCAAAAGATACGAGTTTAAGGCGATTAAATATGAAGAAACGTAGAGGGCATAATACAAGCTGAAACTCTGACACAAGAAAATGACTGGGAAGTGTGGTCGTTGGTATTTACTTGGGGTTCGGGAGTTTGTCAAAAGACTCATCCAAAAATCTTCCTTGGCGCACGGCATTTATGGAGAAGAGATCTATAACCAATCAACTAAGGATACAAACAGGAAATATTATACCCTAGTAAATAGTTTAGAGCTTTATAACTTTGACTTAGAGATGTGAGTCAACAAATACACTAACCACGAAATACGGATTTAGTATTTAACGAACCCACACACAGTAGAGTTTCAAATATTAATGAGAACATCTACACGAAAATAGATTCCGTCTTCTGAATTCTACTGATGAGAAACTTATAAGAAGTGGAAATGTAAAACCGTACACGTCCGATAAAGGATACAGGAGCCAACAGCGAAGGCAGTCGCAGCAAGAGCCACGAACGTACTTTTGTTTTTCCTGGACTTGTAAGCAGCCGCTCTACGGAAGTTAGCAGCTTCCGTGTGCTTCACAAAGTGTTGTAGCATTTCATTTCTCAAGGTATTTTGGGGCATTTTGCGTACCCAAATGAGACCGCCCTGAAGCAGACTTACCAAGGTGGGCTAGAATGTACGCGTGAAACAGAAGAGGGATAAGGGGTTAAGTAAACCAAGGGAGGAAGACCAAATTACCTTTAAAAATAAACGAAACCAAGAACAGAATAATTATTTGAGAAAGTGGAAATTAGATCACGATAGTATGATCAGGGTGAAAATAATGTAATACTGAAAATACAGGAACAAAAGGGATTAAATAGGGAACTCGGAAATAAACAAGGAATGCTCTCCTTCATCCTTGCGCCTGTTAAAAAAGACTTTGATGGAGTGTATATTTATAGATCCGGTTGGGACTTAATTAATGAAAGTATTAACCTGTTTTGTACATTAGCATACAAGCTAATTCGTTGTGATGTCCCTTAGACTAAGTTTCATTTAGTGATAATCCGTTTACCATTTCCCTTTAAATTATGATATGGGAATGAGTTGTTGTGTCAAAGCAATTAAATTACCTAAATAGCTACAATGGAAACACAATTTTCCAAACCTGTAAGTACCTGTTACATTAATTCGTGGATAGGATTTTCATTTAACAACAAAGGCTGGGATTATACTTTAAAGAAAGTTGACAGCACCAATGGCTTAGGGGACCAGCGAGATATCGTCATTTTCAAATGTTTGAGTTGGTGCAGTCCCTTCTCTGGACCTGTATTATGACCTGAACTTTTCGGTCACAATTTATTGCTATTACCATTAATGCCTTATTAAGGCTCAATTTCGTTTGTTTAGGGGTCAATGGAGAAATGTCTAGTCCCAACTTTTAGAAGGACTAAATGATCACAGTTGAAGGTCGCGTTGGGTATCGCATGATATTATTTTGACTGGTTTGTGTTGTTTATATCGCCTTATGTTGGGATAAACTCTTCAACTTTATTGTTATATTCTTGTCCTCGGCCCATTTTTTCTTTGTTTCTTGGATCCTCCAATCATATACTTTATAATGTACTATCGTTGTGTGCAAAGTTCACTTATTATCACTAAAGTACTTTTTTCAGGTACGTCCTTATTTGCTTCTGAATGTATGGATAGGTTTCATCTTCTTCGTGTCTTTGTAACTTGTTGGTTTGACGCGTACAAGTTGTCAGACTCTAAATTCCTTTCGTAACTTTAGGCGCGCTTGCTCTCTAGCATTCCCAAATCCTGATGACGCAGTCAGCGTACGCATCCCCCATTGACATTTCCAGTTTTACCGACCTCGTAGTGGCCAAAGAGGTTAATCAATCCCCCCGCGATAAAGTTATCGAGTGTGCATTCGCCCTAGACATCGGCGGCTCTCTGGCCAAACTCGCCTACCAACACACTTTTCGCTACAAAGTCTGTGTGCCTAAGGAACTCTCGGACCCTCATTCCAAGCGTCGCTCAACCATCTGCGGTCCCTTTGAGTTCTATGACTACCGAGAGCACGAATATGAGGGTCATAAACTTTGTTTTACTAAGTTCGAGACGCGTCACATTGATGCCTGTCTTGAATTTATCCGTTCCACCATCCTACCAGCCTACACAGACGTTGGTAGAGAATCCATGCGTCTAGTAGGTCGTGTTACCGGTGGTGGATCTTTTAAGTACATGCCAAGTATCCTTGAGAAACTGGGAGATGTGGAAATCGAACGGGAAGATGAGATGGCCTCCCTGGTGCGAGGATGCACCTTTTTGCTGCGAAACATTCCTGATGAGGCGTTCATCTACGATAAGAGAGCCATGCCATCGCAGATATTTCTTTCTTCCTTCATGGTGAACACCGCTCCCTTCCTCCTTGTGAACATTGGGTCAGGAGTGAGTTTTCTCAAGGTAGAAGCAGATGCTTCCTATAAACGCGTAGGCGGTACTTCACTGGGTGGTGGAACCTTTTGGGGAATCGGAAGTCTTCTCGCTGGTGGTGAGTTGTGCTTTTTCGCTCCCATAATTTATGAGCTCTGCTTCGTTTTCTTTTACAATTTTTGGCCGTTTTCTTCCTCAAAGGCAGAGAAAAGCCACCTTTTCGTCACGCATATGTGTATTGAAAGTGAGATATTTGCATATTTTGTTCTTATTACCGGAAACTATCCTCCCATGGCTTAGCGGTATTGAACGGCTACGAAACCGTCACCCATGCCTCAGTAATTGGCTGGTGGGATTGAATCGAGATCCATCCTAATTGCCATATAAATGAATTCGAGCTTTGTCGTGGTACCTTGAATCATCGTAAATCATACAGTTATTGGAGGTTCGCTATTAGAGTATTTAAGTACTGGGAGTCTATAGGCATGCTTGAAGGTCCATCCCGCTAAGATGGCATTAGGACTTGCGGAGACTGTCGAATCCGCGTAGGCAAATATGTTGTTTGACTTCATTATTATGCATTTGGGCAGCGTTTGTTGCATTGGTTCATTCAGTATACTTGTAGTATTGTAACCTCGTTAAGGTTGGTCGCCTTCTCTATAACGTTTATGGGCAGGCTGATGATGAAGTAGTTTTATCTGTTGCATTTTAATATGAATTTGTATTTTTAGGGAAATGATTATTTCCACTGGTCCTGGTTTACTGTATCACAAGTAGGTGATCCTCTCCTTTGCAGTAAATATTCCCTACTTGGAACTAAGTCTAAGATTCGATGCTTCTCCAGTTAATTAAAGTCTCGTGCACATTCTTTACGTGTTGTCGCTTGAAAGGAGTATCTTATGGTTCTACCATATCAAGCTGTCGGGCTCGCTTTTACGTCCACTTTTGTCTAATTGTTGCGTTTTAGTTACACTCAATCTTACCGTTGCTTTCTTTCAGTGAATGATAGGATGAACATCCCTTGTGTGGTTTATGGAAGCTTAATGGATTAGGTATTTAAGTAGTGGTGCCATTGTTGTTCATTTAATAGACTTACTACGAGGACCTCAGAGGAGAATCAGCCCACAATTCGTGTTTTCTATTCAATATTATGCAACTCCAAATCCATGACAGGCAGTTATCTTTTCCAGACTAAGAACATCCTGGATCGTTTTTGTTGTTTGAAGCCCAATCTATGTGGTTGCCTTAGTCAATTTGTAGCAACTGGTTGACATGACCTGATGAAAAACACGTCACATACGTGGCTCGCTTCTAATAAGTACGATCGTACCCAATATATTACTTATCTTGTGGATTAATAGACAAGTATGATCGCTTGATTAGTAGTGTCTGAGCCAAGCTCAATGGTCTCTGTTTCAAACAAAAGTCTAACCTCGCTTCTGCCGAAGGACTATTCTGAGAAATTCCCACCGCAAGGGGCCTGTTGTGATCGTATTTAATTGATCTATGGTTTGCTGAGTCGCTGCTGGGTTGAAGTAACTCTATAAAGTATTGTATGCCTGGTTTTGGGTGCTGACACCCCTCTTGTTGATTTTTTGGCGCCACTGTGTGGGGTTCAAGCCTTCTATGATGCCACTAGTGTTAGCCAGCGCACATTGTTTAACCCATCAATAAACGAGACGTCTAGCTGGCTTAGGCGTGACAACCCAACGAATACACCCACACATGCCTACGTGGTGCACTAATCGATGAGAGCTTGACCTCTCTAACCTCTATCACGAAGAGCTATGTGCTCTGTGAGACCTCTACTCTGAGGCCGAAGCGGTTGGTGTCTCCGCTTTGCAAAATATAGGTGCTCGAGTTTGACATGCTCTGTTGAGCTTTGGTAGATCAGGAGTACTTTGGTGTGGAGATTTGTCGTTTGAAGCCCAGACGAAATGCTCTTGGATTTGGAAGTGGTAACCTTGCTTGGGTGAAAGTTCTACTTGAATTCTATTAAGACGTGTTTTTTGAGAGGCACTAAGATAGAGATTTTGGAGGGTGGTAGTTTCTTTAAAAATCCCAGGATAAAAATAGTCTTAAATGGATTTGAAGGAGTCTTATAATCAGTATCTTATTTAAGTCTGGGATGAAATGGACCCAAACAAAATTAGGACAAAACTCGAAGTTAGAACGATAGGATTGCAAAATGCACATTTCTATCTTAATCTTACAATTTCAGACTTTTTTGGAGGAAACAAAATGGAGAAAGGAAAATGGATTTAAAACGATTTCTTAAGAACATAGGATATGCAGCCTTTTATTTAAATGCTGAAAATGCGGAACATGCGAGTGCTACTCCTGTCCTAGATTAAACAAAAGTTGGTTTCAAAATTCATTGAAATTTCGCAAGCTTTCGCCTCCTTGTCTGACAGGTCAGATGTCTTTCGACGAGTTGCTGGAGTTAGCGGACAAGGGCGATCATCGACAGGTGGATATGCTTGTGAAGGACATTTATGGCGGAGCTTACGAGTCACTGGGCCTGGCGGCCGATGTAATCGCCAGCTCCTTCGGTTTGGCCGCACGGCGACCTAACGAGACACGGAGGCCAGCGGATATGGTCAAAGCGTTGCTGGTGGCCATTAGCAAGTGAGTGGGTCGGTTATTTCTCTCTTATTGTGTGATTGTATTTATACACGGTGTTATCAGCGCCTGTTGGCCCCTTCATACCCAGTCCCTCCGTCTATCCATTTATTCATCATCCTTTGTTGTGCTATCGATCCACCCATCCATTCTTCGTTTTTTCATCCAGTTGGAATCCATTTGTTCGATGCTTTTGATTCATTCTCCCGGCCACCTTATGTTTATTTAACCATTTTTTCTAGATCCGCCTGTTTTTTCCCACTCTTGCTTCGTCTGTCCGTCTTCTTCGCTCGGACTCCATCGGTCCGCTCACTTTCATTTCTAAGATTCAGGAATGAGTCTCCATCAAAGCACTCTTCCATCCTCTCAGCGCCTAACAAATGAATGCTTTTTCTCCTAGTGTTCCATAGTAGCCTCTTTTATAGTTCAACGCATATCCTCATCCTCATCGCTTACTTCTCTTGTCAGCTGTCAATTGGATTACAAGATTGATTTAGGTCCCTAATATCTCAGAAATTTTAACTTAACTTGATAGTCTCACTTGATCACAGTACCCGCCTCCACAAACAACTCCATGCAGACAGATGGATGATGTCCTCTGCGGTAATTTTTGACCACTTGTCGATGTTTATGCGAACGGTAATTGTCTAAGGCTTCGAATCTCTGAGGGACTGAATTTACCTCCACCGTAGTCGGTGTAAGGACTATTGGCCACTTTTTTATCCAATCATTTTTTCTTATTATTAGCAACATTGGTCAATTGGCGTGTCTTTATGCTCTTCAAAATGGTGTTCGACGGATCCTCTTCGGTGGTTTCTTCATTCGCGGTCATCGACTCACTATGGAGGCACGTTTCAAAAGTGGTTAAAAAACATCTTCCAGTAGACGGCTCATTGTTAGCAGTTACCGTCTCTATAGGTTATCTCCTTTGCCGTGAACTACTGGTCCAATGGTGCACTTAAAGCGATGTTTCTGCGACACGAAGGTTATCTTGGTGCCGTAGGTGCCTTTATGAAGGCCTCTCAACCTCCCACATTCGCTCAATACAACGGCGTGGGGACAGGGGAGGCATCAGCAGCGCAGTCACCAAACAATCAGGTGCCTCAAAAACAGCAACAGCACTCGTCCAAATGTTGGTCGGAGAGCTATGCAACTTCGCTCATCGCCCGCAGCTCCATGCCTCCCTCCTCCAGCACCGATGGGCTTACTCTGTCCGATTTTGAACTTGAACATCTGGGCGATATGTCTCTAGAGCCGTTTCCTTTGCTCCTTTCTCCAGCTGACTACGTCCCGGATACGTGGGATCTGACTCAGGATTGCAAAGCTCGGGCTTATTGGTTGGAGTGTTTTAAGGTGAAAGAACCAGCTGGTTAAGAGCGATGGGAAGTGTGGATCGCTCCATAATGAGGTCTGATTATGCTTTTCTTCTTCTCTAGCAAGGTGTAGAGCGGTTGCGAAAGAAGGCGGAAGAAAGTCAGGCAGAAAAGTCGACTGCAGGGGATTCAAAGGAGCGTGCTCAGCTTTTTGCGAATCGCTATGTCAACTTTTTGACCGAACTCAATGTTAGACCGAGTGGACGTGGGCTACTCACTGTACGAAGCATTCTTGAGGCGCAACAGCACCTTCTTCGGGAGTTTGGGTTTCCAGACGCCTTCTGTGTACAGAAAAAGGTAATTGTTTGTCGAAAATTGACATATTTATCCTATTTTTGTGCATTTGGCCTTGATTTCGTTTACAAACGAAAAGAACGCACCTCAAATAATGCAAGTTGGTACTACTTTTTTTCTCACAGTCCCATTTATTTACCAGCATACAGGATGTTTTAGTATTGTAAGATTTGTCTGTGGCAGTCTGTAGGTGTTACGTGAAGATCGCTTGGTTTAACACCATTGACGGCCTTGCCAACTTTAGCGCATCATAGAGGCGGAACATAAAACTGGTTATCAAAACAAGTCAAGTAGAAAACCGTATTGATATACTTCATCGTGTGGTGTGTTTGACAGGTGAGTAACCGGTCTCGCAGGAGACCGATGATGCAATCATCGTTGGCGAATCGAGTGGAAACCAGATCAGACGGCTAGCAAAGATTGGTAGGAACCAGCTCATCTGGAGCGTGGTTGCTTCATATCCCGTGAGTTGATGATGCCGTGTGAAATACGTGCTTTGGCAGACAGCCGATGCAGAGGTAGGGTAGGCGTTAACTTGTGTGAGTCACAACGGTGCTTTAACCGTCTAGCCAAGGCCAATCGTTGCCTCGGTAGATGTGATGGGCATTGATGAGACATCCAGGATCAGGATTTTTACATGTTGAATAAGTGCTGTCGGGAATTTCTGTCTTGATGGTGGAGCCATCGTAGTCAGGATGTTCACTGAAGTGGGGTCTTTGATGGCTTTGAAAAGTAGAAAAATTCTATCATCTTGCTCTGAGGAGCTAAGTGTCACATCACTGTACCGTGCTGTGCTGCAAGTCTTCTGGGAGGGTATCTAAGGCCTCGGTTGATAGGAGATTTTTCAGCATTTCAGGCTGCTGCATGCGCACACAGGTTGACACCATTGTTTTGCTGGATTGGACTAGTCCATGACATGAACGTCGATCATTATTAGAAGGACAGACTTGTTACTTTCTACGATGTGTAGTGCCATTTGTTACTATGCGAGTGTAGGACCCATATGAACCTGGACCCACTTCGTTCCTTAAGACTGGTATTTTCTTTAGCGTCTCTAAGTGCAGGTGGTGCTGCGTTCCCACTTGCAAGTTTGCGTTCTCCGTGCACTTTTTAATCGTTTGAACTTCGCACAGTTGGAGAATACGTGGTCCCTCACCTACTTTCCCAGCATAATGGAACGCCTGGGTCGACTGGCCTGGACGGAGCGACAAATGGAGCTGGCACAAGGCTTCCTCACGGGCAACATCTTTGATTGGGGCGCATCCGAAGCGGTTTGCTTTTTCACACAGTCTCAGGACTCTGTCGAAGGCATGGCGAGCTTTGAGCAGGCCCTCGCTAAGCTGCAGGTTCGTTCTATGATCTCGGTTTTGTATGATAGTTGCATGCTGTCATGTCTCCATCCGCTTGTGGGTCGTTTCTGAGTGAATAGTTGAAGATTCCAGGTAGTGTGATCTCTGGAGTAGTTCATTTCATTTGACGTATCTGTTGATAGATGTATTGTCTTTCTCTTCAGCACCAAAGCGCTTCGCTATTTCTTTTTCAAGTGATAGATTTTAAGCGTAGGTCTCTCCTTGTGACTTGTTTGGCGATGGTTTTCTGGCCAGATGGATGTTCTGAGTTGTCGTCGCCTCACAACAGACCCCTCTATCATTCACATCCTCCCTTTCGGGTTCCCTCGAGTGCAATTTGTGGTTGATTCTTGGATCTGATTGGTTTAGTCATGTGGCCAATTGACAAGATGACCATATTAAGTATTTGTACGATTCTGCTGTCTTCATTTCACTTCTGCTTACTTTCAATGCATCAACATGGTTGACAATTTAATGACCTAAGATTGATGGTTTGCTTGTGAAATGTTATGCTAGTAAGTTTTGCTTTGGAATTGGTATAGGTGTTACCACTTATTAATTTGAGAAAATATAGATGAATTGGAATTGTAACAGATTATATTTAGTAATACACCGATTTGGCAAATCCTGATCATTTGCTTAATTTTTGTTGAATTCATAAAAAAAATTGCTCTTTGTTTAACATATGTTCGCATGAACATGGATCAGTGATTTGATTAATTCCTGTTCTTCTCTCTCAAGTTTATTGGTTAATCGCTGAGCCGCTCCGCATACAGTTCGAAATAATTTATTAAAACGTACGAATTGATGGTGACAGGTGCCAATTCCTACGTTAATTCTCAATATGGGTGGGTGATGAGTTGAAGAAGTTTTTTTGTCCTTGTAAATATGTGAGATTCAACTTCACCTTGACCAATCCCAATAAATGTCATTCCATTCTCCATCACCTGATTCATGCAATTAGGGCAAGCACACGGCTTCAGTGGTAACGGTGGCACTGATGATATGCTCACCACTTCTGATGATGATGCTGCTGTCGGCTGTGTGTGTGTGGCTTGGGCACCTTTGGATGACACTGAGCATGTGCCTAGTAGGATTTGTGCTACCTTTGCCGCTTTTTGTGCTGTCGTCTCTTAATTGTGGAATGTCTGGCATCCGGGGTACAACAACTATTAAATAAGAAAGTTGTAGTTGAATGAAAATTGGGAAATGAGTCCTGTTTATAAACTGAAGTAAGAACATGTTCGCAATTGGCACAGTTGTTGTCAACCCTGTTAACCTTGTCCATTGTGTTCAAATTGGATGCCCAGACGGCTACCATGCTTATGACTATTTTCAGTCATCTACCCTGGATTGTGCAGGCTGTGAGCAAAGGGAACCTTACATCTCTCTTGATTTAGAACTCGAAAATTTCCTCTAATGTGTGGATGTAGATGGTTTAAAAGGTCCTGGAAGGCTGAACTGGCCTAGTTTTCATCGCTGCTAAAGGGATCGCAAATTCGCGAAGAGTACTTGCTGAAGAGACCATTCTTACCCACATGACTTAATCCGATTTGATCCCAATAAGAATGAGACCATCTGACTTGTCCCAGTCATATGGCTTGAAATAGTCTCTTTCACTGGCTTGACATTGCTGTCTGTTTTCACTGATAGCTATTTTGCAGCGTATGAGTACGTTGTCATAAGCTGTCATCCAGAAAGTGAAAGTGACTGCGTTCCATCATATCCTGAGTAGTTATGTGTGTTGAAGGTCCAAATTCGTCCCTGCTGACTTGTGTGCGCACTGCGGGAGCCAAAAGTCCTCCTCCCACAGAGGAGGGAGTGCTCTGTACGTCCGATCATGAAGAATGAAGTTTAGGCAATGTTCCGCGGCAACCGTATTTTGCATAACCATTTGCCTATGAAGAAATGCCCATTCCCTTGAGCTATACTGTTTATTCTTGCCTTTCAGAGGTACGCCCCTAATGTCCAGACGATTGGTTCTGTGGATTTAAAGGTAGCAACAAAAGGCAGTATATTAGCAGATAAATTTGTTCTTGAGCACCGCTTTTTGGCGTTTACAATGTAATATTCTAACCTACCTTCCCCATTCTCTGACCTTCGGCACTTCGCATTTCTGACCTCCCACCCATTCGAAGCCAAAATGCAAACGCACCACTTTTGAATAATCTAATCCAAAAAAAAAATTGGAAGATAATTGTAAAGTGGCAATGGTGACAGTTCACCACAAAAAGTACCACCAGTGGGAGGAGTGCTGTTTGCCTACAATCATCACGCTCTCCTTCTCTTTGAAGCCGCGACCGTGGTTGGTGGATGACTTCTCACGATGGCTAGAACGAATTAGCAATCCGGCAGATCGACCCCGGTGTGTACTCATCTTCTGCGACAACAGCGGAGCTGATTTAATTCTCGGTGTTCTGCCTTTTGTGGTGGAGTGCTTAGACTGGGGCAGCAAGGTCATATTGACTGCAAATTCGGGTGAGTTGTTGGACCTTATTCCTTTCTGAAGTCAATTGCCAAAGTGTAAAACTCTGGGGAAAAGGTCGGTAAGGTGTCAATATCTTGCCATCAAGATGATTAAGACATCTGGAGACCGAGGCTTTCTCTATGGTTAAATGGATAACCTTAACTTTTGGAGGCCTTCCCTCTGTACTCCTCGTGGCCTCTTCCTGTGAACTTCGTTGCATGAAATCACGGACTTTATAGGCTAAAGGTGGGTGACAGCTACTCTCTACGTTTGTCTAAAGTTTAGTCCTTACACATAACTTTGACCTTCCATTCGTTTTTGTCACTTTGTTCCAAACGTTCTAGTCGGGTGTCGCCTTAATTATGAGTAACCTTTTTCGTAGAACAGGAGATTGGAGTGTTTGCCAGAAGTGGACGCAATTTCATCAACACCTTCCGGTATGAGCCATCCTTAAAAGTAGTAAAGGTGAAGATTAATAATGGGACTTGAGGAGGGCATCAACTCTCAATGTAAGAGGAAAATAGGCTGCACTTCTTACCGAATAACAATTACGATTGCACCGTACGTAAACTCATGAAGCCCCAGTTGCCATTTGGAAGTGTAATGAGGCCTTCAAAGCATCGTTTGTTCTTACTCCCTCCCTCCAGTTCCAGCAATCAACGATGTGACCTATCGTGAGCTCCTCTTCCTCCTCAACGAGGTGGCCGGACTCGAACCTCGACTTCAGCGGGCTCTGGAAGATGGCAGACTGATGTGTGTGGATAATGGTCAGAGTTCTCCGTGTTTAGATCTACGACAGACTTCACATCGTCTCGTTCAACTGGTGAAAAAAGAGAAGGTTAGATCTTCCCACCTTTGGTAATGCTTTGGTTTCTTTGAAGCGTCAGTGGAAACGATCTTGCTCCTCCCCACAAGAGGGAAAGATGTTGGATGGGTGAATACTGCAGTGCCGTCAATGTGGCGTACCTGTGTTACATACTACCGGCCATCACAACGGTACTCAAATAATTTGAAATCAACCGTAAAGATGGAATGGAAATGGTGTGGTGCTCGGCATAATCTTCCTCGCAGATTTTGGTGGATCTGTCATTCATTTTCTGGATACTGCCAGAGGCTGGAACTCATTGTATAAGTTTCAAATTACTGAACTAAGTTTTTTGGGACTCCTCTGCTACTTCTGTGGCGTTCGAATTTTTTTGTATGTTTTGCATCCTTTCACTCAGGGTTCGAATCAACCTTCCTTTGGGGCAGACGATTTTTTGCTAGGTTTCTAATGTAGGCTAATCTCGGGTCTCTATTCGTTCAAATTAGTGGATCTCACTCACAAAGTGTCCTTATAATACTTTGGTATAACGTAGTAGAGAAGGACTGGACTGCTAGAAGGATGGATGGCCTACGATAGGGGCAATGCACGACTGGCGTGTGGATGGTAATGCGGGAAATTCTGGGTTCGTCAACTGGAATGGCATTCAGCTTATCCCTCAGCTTGCGTTGGGTGTGATCTTTGAAGGTTCTGCTTTGTATTCCTCCGCAGCGATCATCACAGCGGTGGCCGACTGAGTTGGTGTCAATCAGGATGAGTGCGCGGCACGCCAAAGGGCTTCTACATCTCATAGGTTTCGATACGATTCAGCTACTATGTTGTGTCGCTTGGAGCTGAACACTACAGCGAATCTTTCTTAGGCCGATTACTTTTAATGAGAAATTAGTCCACATGTGGGCTTTCTTGGATGAAGTTGGAAAAAAGAGTTTCATTTTGGTTCCAATTTCCCTGCTCACTACCTTCCTATACAACTCAATCGTCCAGACGAGCTAGTCTCGGATTCTTTCGATATTGAAGGCATCCAATCAAGTTTGTGCAGTTTTCAGTCTGTCATTCCCAGTTGGACATAAATTTACTGTTTTACCTCCAGAAACGAATTCTCTTATCCTAGCCGCATTCCTACTTTCCCACCTCACTTTCATTCTCCAGTATCTCATAATACATCCCAGGTGGTTGTCGAATGCTGTCGACAAGAAAGGTTTCTGAGAAGATGTGGAGGATAATGAGGGTGAAGGTGTGATAGCAGCTCCCTTCCTTCCTCCTATCCTGATGTACGATACTAGGCTTATCCATAGCTTATTTTTGTAGCATGAGGCTCCGCTTTTCTTTTGACTGATCCACAGATCAGGCTCTTTCTGAAACGGTTTTTCTTGCCCTCGTTCACGCTGTGTCAAGTAGGGACGAGGTGGTGGGTGTCTTGAAAGTGTGTGGTGGGGCAGTAAGTAGATCCTTTGGAGACAGCCAGTGAAGCGCATATTTGGAGTGCAAGATTCATTTCTCATCACAGTTTCGTCCACAAGGATTTCCACTCCAATGGTGAAAGGTATGAAGAACAAGGGGATTTTTTTCTGGACTTATTATTCTCATCGGGTGATGCAAGTGAGTGGGTGCGTGCTTGCTTAACTCTTACGACTGTTCTAGTTGGTGTAAACCGGTCGGTGTCAAGAGCGTCAGTCCCAAATCGATGTGTCGATAGCATCATGCGGTCCTTCATCACCATCAAAAATCCCTACCATCGAATGAGTGAGCACTTTCTAATTCGGAGTAGTGCTTGCTGTCACCACACACCACACCTTTTTGAATATCATGAGAAGCAGACGAGATGCAAACACATTCATGAAGCCTCCTCTAATCGACATTTTATTATAATGGGGAGGGGGTTAAAAATACGGAAAAACAGTAGAGAAATTTCATACCAATGGGTTGACTTATACAACTATTCATACTGTCTCCATACAAACATTTGCAGGTACATTGCGAATCCTTACAGGTCGGAGCAGGTAATTTCATCGCGCTGCCGTTATCACTTCCACGGGCTTTTTTAGTCACCTGATAGTAACTGACCCACACACAGACGTGAATTTTTCTCTATATGGCGGTGGACATGGAGGTTATCCAACCGATGTGATTTCTGAGTTACCCACCTAGGTCTCCACGAAGTGTGCTGTAGGTAGTCCTGTTCCATTCCAGGTGGATCTAATCGTGATTGAGGGTATGGGCCGAGCCGTGCACACCAATCTCTACGCACGCTTTTGTGTAGACTGTCTCAAGGTGGCGGTGATCAAAAACTCCTGGTTAGCCTGTCGACTTGGCGGCGATCTCTTCAGTGTTATTTTCCGTTACGAGGAGTATTCCAGCGAATCCGACTCCGCTGTTGCTACAGCCGCAACTGTAAAACAAGCAGAAACTACGTGATCATTGTTTTCTTTAAACTTCTCCTCCCTATCTTTCCATAGAAAAAGCCTATTCATTCCACTTCCACTCGTGTGCCACTTACATATTTGTATTATTTAGCTGATTATAACCACTAAATTCCGTTTTTTGATATCATTGGTGTATGATCAATAAAGATGTTTTATGGTGGATGGGTTTCTTACTGATCGGGTGGGGGCCTATTAGCATGACCTAGAGGCCGTGCCGCAGAGTGGTGGGAAAAGGGTCAGCAGACCGATATGCTCAGGTAGCTTAAGGAGAGGTTGGACAGGATCAAATCTCCAGACAGCTCTCTTCACCCTTTGCCATCTCCGGTGGTCTCCTCGACCAACCTCCCATGTCAGCCATCATGACGTAGTCAGTGTTATAAAAACCAACCACAGAAACGAGAACACCAGTCATTGAACATTCTTGCATGCGAGAACATTTGGTCTTCAGAATTGCTTATGTGTCTCGAGAATACCGCCGTATCTGAAATCACGTCCCTCTTGTGGAAGGGAAAAGGAAAATGCGCTGACTGCGGCACACAACCGGATCGTGCTCCTGCACGTGAGCACTCTCTAGTCAAGGAAATTGGCCTAGAAGGAGAGACGTTTAAGAAAAGCAGTTAATCTCACGGAGTCAATATTTCGCGCCTATTTTACTTGGTTGCTGGGCTCGTATTTCAGTACTAAATCAGTGCTGCCGAGCCATCCATCCGGGTTCCATTCAGCTAGTAGCCGTGGTGGTACCACCCCCTCATCTGATAAACATCCTTAGCTGCATAATTGGCCTCCCAAACAATCGACGTGTGGCGTCTCTCTAGTTTTTAACAGCCCTTTTAAGGAACAAAAGATTCGGGTAAGTATCAGTGTTGGACGTCGTTTTAGGTCTTCCGTTAGGCGTCTCCGCATGTTCACCCAGCTGCATCAGATGTTCTTTTCTGTATTGTCCAGTTTTGGTATTCTGCCGTACTTTTGGGCCAAGTTCGTCTGTCGTTAGCGTCCTGAGTCCTAAATGGAGGACGATACATTAATACTGCGCAGAGGGGCTGGAGGACTACTACCAGCATGCCGCAGAGCAGAGGCACAACCTTCGAAGAGTGAAGTGGGCACGCAGTTGGGCGAGCAAGTGAACAATATATCAAACCGCCACAGTAGCGCCATTTGGGTAAATGTGAGGCGCCAGACTTTGACGATTTACTGCAAACTCGTTTTGCGTACTGGGATCTATACTTGTAATTTATCAATAGCGTCCCGACGTACGGTAGGGCATACGGCTGCCGGCCTGGACCTGAGGTGCAATGGTGGAGCCCCCAAGTGGCCCGTTACCAAAACTGGGAATTGAACAAACAATTAATGCATCACAATGTCCACTGGAGAATTTAATGATCGCACCACATCAACGATGGTGCGGAATTTCTTCACGATGACCTACTCTTTCTCTAGAAAACATAAATACGAAGGGCTACTGAAGTATGCAAGTACGGTGCTCGTGACACGAATTTCCATCCGCAACTTCCGATTGATTGGCTGCCAGACGACACCTGGATTAGCCAACAATGTAGACAAAGGATGCTTGTAGTGGCAAAATTAGTTTATGGGTAACCATAAATAAACTTCAGTGGTTCGTATTTTGCTTCCGTAATTCTCCATGTCGAGCTAACAAAGTAGGGGAAATATTATCTCCACAGTAATAACATCAGGATTTACCAAAAAGGCCTTTGGTCTGTAATCTCCTTTGTTGCATAATCCAGTCTTTAGGAGCGTTTAAAGATTTAGTGGCAGAATAAGTGAGCAGAACGAGCTCGAGAGCGAAGATGACCGCGCTGAGCGCCACCCGGGCGGACGGACTAAATGGCAGACAGACGATTGATAGTAGGAGTGTGTGCTTAAACAAATTGGTCCCAAATTCAAAAGCATCAGAAAATTTGTCTTGGGCTCTCTGCAAGCGGTGGTAACTAATCTTCAATACAGTACTTCCAAATTGTTGATTATTTCGAAGAGAAGCCAGCTGCCTAGGCGGATCGGGTATCTTTTTTGAAATTCAGCACTTATTTTATTTATTTACAAAACAAACAATCATCCAAACTTTCTAAATGGATGTAAATTAAAAAGGCTGTCTTTTTCTGCCTCTTTCGTCGGATTTATTAACAATAAAATTGCCATTTGGGCTCCCAATTTCGACTGTCTGCCTTCTCCTATAGCCTTGGTTTCTCGAATTAATCATTTCGCACTTAGTTGGACCCCACAAATGGAACGACTATTTATGCCCCAGCACATGGTTGGTTGAATGCCTCTTTTAGGAGAGAGGAAATATACCTCGAACCTTCTAATTTATCGCTACCCAATGCAACATCTTCTCCTTTAGCTAGTCTCCCCGTTCCATTGGTATGAAGGCCGAGGTGAACCAGGGAAATACCGAGCCTTCTCTGCATTGCTTCTTCTTGCCTTAATTCATTCCATCCTTCTGCACTTTGACGCCACAAAACAGATTATGAGGAATTTGATCCTCAGAGGCACTGTTTAGATCAGAGGTAAGAGAACAATTTGCTCAGATAGTAAGTCATAGGACAAAGTCCATCACATGGCAAATGAATGGAGGGGCGTTTAAGATTACCGAAAATTAGCAGTAATGTGGGCCAAAGTCTGGAACCTTCGGGGTTATTTTTAGACACAGAATGTCACAGTAAAAATTTGATTAGTGCACTTCATTGGAACATTAAAACTGGATTGATAAGTTTTAACTAAAAAAGCAGATTTGAGGTATAACATTTCCGAATAGTCTGGCTTCAGTTGTTTTATCTTTCCGTTAAACCATCGGCCTGTTAGACCCGCTTCGTAGTCTGTAACTGCCGTTGCTTGGGTTACCCTCTCTGATTGATTTGTGTCAAATGTGGAACAAAAGCATTTTTATTTCCGGTGGTGTGTGATGTGGCAGTAACTATTTCAAACACGCAATCTTCATCTTGAGAGTGAACCACGCGGTCGACTTATGATTGGGATAAATGATGACAAATTGCCCTCAAGTCGGCTAGTAGATTATTTCGAGATTAATCGTGAAGTAAAAGGGAGTAATATTTGAAATAGAATACAAAGATAGAGGAATCTGATGGTTAAATGGATATAATGGGTTCCGTTGCTGGATGAACTTGTCAAATGAAGATGATTGCTCAATTTTTTCCTCCTGGACGATGTCATGCCGTAGATGATCACCATCCCTTCTGTCCATTTATTTCCTAACTCAAGCATTCATCACCAACCTTGGGAGAACTCAGGAGTCTGTATTGGTGGACCCAGTCAAAGTGAGCCAAATGTTGAGTCCAAAGTCTAAATACCGGTCGCAAGCTTCAAAACAGGAAGCTCTATGCTATGAATGGCTGAATCTGTCAAGGTTTACAAAGGAAGAGTTTATGCAATCTTGCATCAATCAGCCCATTCTACAGTGACGTCAGACTTGAACAATTTGGAAAGAGCCATTATGTCGGAACGGGTGTCATCTCCCCTACGTTCCACATCTCATGTTATATTGTAGGTGCTACTTTTAAGAGAAGGATTATTATTGTGCTTCCCTAATTCTCTGTTATTCCAACAATCTAAGGGTGTGGATTTATGGGCGTCAATTGAATGGAGGAAGTCGGTTTAGAGTTCCACCTATCAAATAGTGAAAATGCAACCAATGGTTAAAAGGTCTTATGACTAATCTGTATAAAGTCAGGCTCCATGAATGCTGCGGTTTGGGACCTTTATTTGGTGTGTATTTTTGATGTTGGACTATTAAGAAAATGTAACGATTCACCAATCCCGACTCTGCTCTCAATGGTAGTACAACGGTAAGTTGGTTTGTCGGGGAGGTGCGTTTGAATTTCGCCTAACACCAAATCAAGTACCTGAAGCTTCTTAAAACATTGTAACCGCAGAACTAGTCCCTGATGCAATATAAGATCTGTTTTCACCTCCAAACAAACTTGCGCGAATTTTTCACCTGGTCCTAACCACCTTCCTCTCTACCCTACTTTTAGTCCCCAGCTGCTTATTCGGGTTCGCCAGTGACTGTCCAATGAAAGTGGTAAGGCAGGTATTGGAGGAAATGCGGAGGGTGAGGTTGGGGAAGCGGTGTTAGCTCTCTCCCACTCAAATGTGTGGTACCGGGTCTTCTCATAGGTCAGCTTTTCAATGTGGCATGAGTTCTTGTCTTTTTCCAAAAGAACGTACCAACACTCTCCCATTCCCTTCCAACATCTCTGGGAGCAAGCCATATGATTGCAAACCACCACTTCTTCTTCACTCCTGCCCTGTCGGCAAGGTTGCCACAGGTGACAGCCATCATGAACGTCAGCACCTCGGTGATCTTGTCACCCTATTTAGGACGTTGGTCTGACATCCATGGTGTTTCCTCACACCTTTTGACGGCTCCTCTTCTCAACTGGCGTCCAAAATGTCAATGCCATTTGTTATTTCAGTGCTGCTTTGTGACACATACCTGTCAAATTATTGGCTGCAAAGTAAACTGCACAACCACCTACCGCTTTAAACGAAATCTGGTAAACTTTTCATCGTTTCCTACCGTAAAGTGGTTACTTTTAAAATAATGGCCAAAATCGGGCACAAAATGTGAGTGGACTCCTTTGCTGCTCAAAAAAGTATCAATTTGCGCAGGAATAAAGCAACAGCAGAAAACGCATTGTGCAGCCTACGTGTTTCCCCATAGTTTCGAGCGTGGGGCGGGAAACTCGCCCTGCGCAACAGTCGAGCATTGCCCCGCCGTACCTTCGTGTCGCTAACGTCTCAACTCACGGAATGTCGGCGCTCATTTTTACAATCAGTAGATTGAAAGAATTTTATCAATCATTGGTCTCCACAGCACCTCTTAGCCAACTTGAAAGGTTTGCTCTTTCCCTATTTTGTTAGAATATCACCAGAGAGGTGGTACTAACATGTGGTCCCGACGCATGGATAAATACGTGTTCATTCAAACGCACGGAACCGCTGGATAATTAGAAGGTTATACAGGAAATATTGCATAACCAACATGAAATCTGCTTCAAGGCATTTACTTATTTCCTGACTTTTGGCTTAGAGTCGCTAAAAAGGTTAAGGCTTCACTTCACTGCCCATCCTCGCATAATCCTTGTTTCAAATTCACCGAGCTGCGGAAGCCAACGCATGAAGAAGTTACACGAGTTTTTGGTTTTCTTCACCCTACCGAACGGGTAACTCGCATTTCCAACATGCAGCCTCAGAAAAACCTCCATTGACGATTATCTTAAAACTTCTACAATCGCTGCTAGTTCTCGATCATCCTGGAAATCTCACTCCTACTCTCTCCCTTCTGATTTTCTGGGATTACGTTCAGTCATGCTTCACTACACTCTAAGCCTAGGGTCAATCCATTACTGTAAATATGCATGAGTGAGCCGACTGAGTGACCAGCCGCAGACAGTCCATGATTCAGCCCTCTGCACCCCCCACCAATCACAAGTAGGCCCGTACTTGCATGTCACATCTCCGTGTTGACTCACCTGCATTTATCAAGGAAGACCTCTACCCTAAAGTTTGCCCATTGGCAACCTGGTTGGTAGGTACGATGGGAGAAAAAGAAACCTAGTCTACAACACCTTTGTTTCGTGTGAGGGGATAAAGTGGCTGCTACTCGAACATCCTTCGGATGCTTTACGGTATTGCGAGGTGGATAAATTCTACTAGCCTGGGAAAAGGAACGCGAAGAGACAAAATCCTGCCATAAAGTGGGATCAACTGTAAACCAACCAAATTTTATAGAAAGGCAAAGGGGCTTTAAAGCTGAATTTCCCCATGCTAAGCGTTTTTCCTGGCGTCTTGCACTATCTCACCGTCTCTTTGATGAGGACCCACACCCTGCAAGACGTATTTAGGGGGAAATGCTCTCAATGAGAGAGTGCCACCTTTTTTGCATACATAAGTAAAAAAGTGTCACATGATGACTTTCAAGAACCCTGATGAAGGTATGCAAATTTTCTCACCTCCGCCTATGTACGGTGAAGGTCGCTTCATTCTTCACAAGGGGCAAAGGATCTCGGATGAATTCTACCGGGTGACCATTAGTGTAGAGACTCGAGTAATCTTTTGAACGGTCTCATTAAGTTAGAAATTGTTTATAATGGAGTCGTGATGGGAGGGTTCTTCCACCTAGTGACCCGCACTCTGAAGATAAGTAGATTAGTTCGCATCATCTCGGCTACGCCAGAGATCCATTGTCTCAGACTGGATCTCATGTCAGGTTCGTTGCACAGCTAGGAACTTCTCACTGTAACCTGGAATTGGTCCACCGTATTGTGTGTTGTGCATTTGCCACCTGTCCACGCCGTTAGGTCCTTAGGGTTTCGAGGTGGTCAGCTTAACTGATTTCGCTTTAAAACGGAATTTGCTCTTCGAATTTTGCACAAGATTTTGATCATTTAGTTTTGCACAGATGACACAAACAGTGTGGCCTGCAAATGAATGAGTAACGTGAAGCAGGGACGATGATAAAAAAGTAGACTCGAAAAACAGTTTCAACTCAAAGGTGAAATATCAGATAATCAGAAAGGGGATGTGGGGCTTTAGCTAAAACTCGCTTCACTAACTCGTTAAATATTAAAGAAATTCACTAAAGTCGATGCTTCGAATACATCCGTTAGGAGAGCAAATATGAGTCCTTCCACCCCACCTTGTGGCCTCTACTACTTTCCACTCTCTCTCTTACTTTATATCCCAAAACGTCGGTTGAATAATTTAAGCTCGTCTAGTTTATGATACTTGTTTACTTTGGTTTTTAAAGTGTGAAAACCTTTGTTGTATAGCATTCGGAGTAGAAGCTCTATCGGAATGCGATCGCAGAACCTGCCACCCAGAAGTCAAACAACTTAAAATCATGGCTTAAAAATGAAAAATCACGTGGTGCAATTACCGTAGGCAACTATGAGATTTATGTGGGAGGGGGGGGGGGGTAAGTTTTTATACCCACATCAGTTGAAAATGCCGTGGACGCCAAGCAAATGAGTTTTACCTACATGTATTACCAACAGACGACTGATAATGGAGCTTAAATGCTACTTTTTTTTCCACTGGCTTCACATATACCCTGAAATCCCATGGAGGGTTCTGGATTGCATGCCAACTGGAAGGCTTGGGGTCAGAAATGACTTTTGTATTCCAACGTAAAGCTGACAACAATACCTCCGGTTGGCCTCAAACGTTCCCCTCACTCTCTCACTCCGCTCCGCAAAACACGCAATAATTGCTTCCCAAAGGGTCATGTTCGCTTTGCGTGTGGTAGGTTGACAGACAAAGTCGTTCATTACAACTGAGGTCTTTCTGCTCGATGCTACTTGACGCAAGTTGCTGTGACCCAAGACTTTTTCATGAGTAGCATGGGTGGGAGGTAGTGTCTCTCGCCATCCCTTAGATTCCCACCGTAGCTACTACCCTTTCTTGACATTGGGCACGCAAAATGTGCATATGGAATAGACAGTAGAGTAATAAATCTGGCATAAAAGGTAGACCTATGTAATTAGGACTGGGTAGGAGCTCCTTGGGACAAAACGCTGCATAAAAAGTGGCAATCTGAGTAAGCTTGTATCTGTTTGAGAATGAATGATGCACTTTGACAGCGATTCTTTCATTGAGGAAGCAGTTTTTGAAAGCTTTCGGCAGTAACTAACCTTCTATTCCGATAACTTACATCAACTCATCCCGTTACTGTTATTTCGTTTTTTACGACTAATCACTTCCTTCAAAACTAGGTTACAAGGTGTCACAACGATGCCTTTAATGAAGGAGGCCTCTAAATGATTGGTTCCAACTACCAATCGCATTTAAGGTTGATCAATGAAGACCAATGAAATGAAGCGACGTTATTGATTTGTTAAATACGAAGACGTTAGAGAGGTCCCCTTATGGATCACTGAATGTGAAGGCTTGAAGAGTTATCTTGGAGTTATACAACGTCAGATGGATTTCATGTTGAAATAGCCGAAAAAGTTGAGATAACTGTTGTTAAACCTAATTAAGTGAACTAATTCCTTTTTAAGTAAGGCTAGGAAGAACTTCATGGCAATTTGTGTCCGTTGTTTATTTTTTTATTAGAAGTACTCCTAGCCCAATCACAATCCATCTGTTTATGTGCTAAAAAAGATGGGCTAACCTCTGTCAATATTTAAAGATTTCACCTTATTTTAATTGGTTTTTTTTTGGACCAAACAAGAGCAGACAGGAAAAGCTAACTAAACCATCAAATTGTCTGGTCGAGTATGTACTATGTAAATCCCCTCCTCGTGAATGGGTATAAAAGGGCATTTCGAGTGATTAAGTCCAGTGAGATGGATTACTAAAAATTAATGCTTTAAAAGTTCATTTTGACAACCCATCCAATCTGGTCATGCCTGGCTTGCGTCTCTCTCGATAAGGCACACTACCACACGTCGTTGTCTCATTCTTCGCGAATATTTCGTTATTTTGTCATTTTGGCGCAAATTTTTAAATAAAATAGCAACCTGATTCTGCTTCATTTTGCAAGATCTGCAGCCCAACTCAGCTAGGCGGAAAGATGAATACGCAGGTGAAAGATCGATAGGACGATCGATTGATCGATCCAGTCGTTGATCAACCGATTTTTACGTGATTAACAAGACCTGACTAGATTTCACCCAACTCAGAATAGCATGATCAAATTGCATTCTTAGCAGGCAAACTCAACCTTCTTCTTAATAAGATGTAAAGATCCTCTGATGGAAATCTGTTTGATCCAACTTTAGTGATATTCAACTAGATAATTACGCAGTTAGCATCGTCGCCGATTAACTGTCGTCAACATTCCAGAAAAATGTGATAACTTCGGTTTCAAATTACCTCAAGTTATATTAACCATCCAAAAGCATTCCATGTTTCTAATAATGACATTTAACGAAACTTACGCTTGAGTGAATAAAATTGATAGCCCTAGATTCCTGTTCTTCTTTATCAAAACTCCTACACGTTAGAGCGCTAGATGGCATAAAGAAATGAGAGGAAAAATGTGCTACGTCAATTGGTGCATTCGCCAGGAAAGTAAAAGTGGTTTGATAAATTGCCACGGTAACCATTTGAGGACAAAGAAGCAGGCTGCTGACTTATTTCTCTTTTGATTAGTTGGAAATCTACTAGACCAATCATATTTGCACCAATCAGCACTCCAACTGCTGCCCTTTTTGTTAGCTGATTGGCTGTCTGCAACTGTGCTGTCTGGAAGGAGGTATTTAGTGTTTCATTTGCTTCTACCGGTTCCGCGTAGCGCTGAGTTGAATGGAATTTGCATTTATATGGCTCTGGCACAACGAGGGGATGCACTAAACCGTTCCAAATTAAAAGGTCACTTGGAGGCGCATCGTCAGAGCAGTTCCAGTGGGCAGATCACCTGTTTTGTCACCCAGCCGGACAATGTCGTCCTCCACGTTGATGTGGATGGTAAAGCGAAGGGTCAGGAAGTCTTGAATAAGGTGCCTGATAGTTTTGCTATCACGTTTAACCTTATGGAAGCCTCTGTCTAGACGGTTTTTGTCTACTTCAAGATCTGCACGCTCTTGGGGATTCAGGATGAAGCAGACTACTTTGGTCTGCAATATGCCCTCTCGAAAGGCGATTTAATTTGGCTCAACATGCGAAATCGACTTTCTAAGCAAATTCCTGGTAGTCCTCCGTTCAAACTCTTCTTCAAGGTCAAGTATTTTGTGCCCCCTTACAATCTGGTGCTGGAAGAGACTAAGTAGGTGTTCTTTGGAACCGCATTTTTCCTTCCATCCATTAAGTTGAGTAGATTTTATTTGCATTCATTGCTAAAAATCTTGATTTTCTTGTAAGGAAGCGACAGCAAAACATATCTCTTACACCGGAAATTATTTGTTTTTTGCTGTTAAAATTCACTTTAAATCGTTAGTTGGTTGAACTTAAAAGCTCATTTTGACTCCGAATAGGGCTTTAAAGGGCAGTTTAAATACTTCAAAACGGTATTTAGTCCAAAAATTCGTCTCATGCATGTCTTTTTTTTGAATTTACTAATTCATTTGTATTTTGCCCCGTTAACTTCTGGCATAGACTTAGTGATTTGACTTGGTGTTTCCCCTTACAAAAATCCACAGGGTCTCGAGCGAAACCATTTTGGCATTTCTTAAGAAAAGAAGCAATGCAGGATGTGGCTTGTCGGAATGCCTCTCGTCTATGGTTTATGCATTCAGATATAAAATCAAGGCTCAAACTCCGACAGTTAGATGCCACCTGTTTATTAAGGCTCAACCTTACAGTCATCCCTTGCAGTTAGCCTTTATATTGAAGTAGATTAAATTAAAGCGCGAAACTTGTCTGCGTTGGATTAATAATGCAAAAGAAGGTCTTAAAACATACCCCGACGGTTGAAAATTTATTCCTGAAGGAGGCTTTTCTTAAGACGTATCGTATTTCTTTCCACGTTCCACCTGCCGCTTTCCTTAAGGGGGTGCCACATTCTCGTCTTCAAAACTCGAGACTGTGGTACTTCTTTCTTTTAAATAAGTTGTAAATGGTTTACGATTTCCTTTTTTTAAGTAAACAGAGCATCTGCAAATGGAATATGCTTATTTCTATTCCCTCGTCGATATCAAGTTCGTATATCCGGTGAATTCCACGGCCGAATTAATAATTTTCTGTCTGAATTTGCGAGACCTCTCGATATTTTATCATCAGAAATAAAGATGGTTGATTTTACCTTAATCAAATATATATTTTATCCAAAAATAATCTCGAAGCATATTTTAATGTCGGAAATGACAACTCGTTTAGAGAATTTAAAGCTCACCTTTTTAGTGAACCATTCTGAGGAATTGTCTATTTTATTTTTGTTAATCTATCAGGATATTGTACTTATATTTATTTGTATTTTATTCATTCTCGCAAAAGTACTTCTGTAAAATAATAAACTGCAATGATAAAGTGCCAAAGTTGTCTCTAGCCAGGCATTAAATCTTCAGACTTTTGAAGTACTGCACAAAAGGCTGAAGTTTTTATAGAAGCTTGGAAAGTTTCAAGGGGAGAAGCTTTCTTTTAAGCTTTAAACCATGTGATTCTATGCTAAATTTCTTTGTTGTACTGGCACGTTTTTTCCCTCCGATTGAATGAGTTTCGATGCGCATTTTCCCGCCTCTACAAAATTAGTATCCGTCAGACTATGCTAAAAACAGTGAATTCTATGGTCAAATTTTTTCCCACTTAACTTTCATCCAGGTACTTGAAGATTCCCTTCATCTTAATTTTCTCCTGTATCTCTAGCCAACTTGCTTCACTTCGTCTATCAACCTCCCGACATTATTTTCTCGCATTTCAACTCGTCATGATGGTACCCAAATCCAATTTTATTAATTTCCTTCTGAAATAAAAAAAAGTTATCTCAAAGCTACCCGGATGCTGTGAGCACGAAGTAAATACTACACTGAATAGTCTAAAATATCATGCTAGATTTCGTATTCTTTCACGTATCCTATCATCTAGATACCTTAATTTGCCTATTTGAGGCATCAATTTTACCTCAGCATCGTCAGTTGGCAAAAGGGAGGGAACATATGGGAAACCACATTCTAATCTCATCTCTACCTGACATTACAAAGTGACTAAGGTCATTGGGATTTAGCCACCATCTTGAATCCCTTGGCCCGGGATTCATGAGAAGGTGGAAGATGGACCAAAATAAGCAACTTTGCACCCCAAGCTTAGAACATCCATGCTCATTCTAAGACAGGAACATTCAACGGATATCCCTCTTCGGAGACTTCACATTCGAGTACTTCCTTAAATCACCAACCCCATCTAACTGCTTCTTTTCTGTCAGCCATTTACAGAAAATGGTAACTTTTTTTAAAAAGGTGGTTTAACGATAGTAATCCTTTTTAACCAAGTTTCCAGGCTCAGAATGGTCATATTTGAACGCCCTTTTAAATAGCATACCCCGGACATAAATTCCTCCCTAACGTCAATTATTATCCGATGATGGAATGCAGAGTAAAATGCAAAATCGGATGCTGAGGTCGCTCCTAATTACTTAGATGTCCTGGATCAAAACATTTCCGTTTAAATACATCATTGAACCTTTATGTGTCGAAGGCCAGACAGCAGTTGACTGAAATATATTTACTTGATAGTTCTTGCTAAGATACAATTTAAAAGTATGCAAAAAAAAATCATGCCCTTTTCTTTTCTTGAGAAGAAAGATCTGCAGAGGGAAAGTCATGTTTTTTCTTTACTCAAAACGCAAGACCTAACACTGTAAATTCTCGTCGTGGGAAGACCTCATGCCGCGTACCTTGGGGAGAGAAAGGAGACACTGCTCCATCTTCAGAATTCCTGTGATGTTCTTCTAGGTAATGCTTACCATTTTTTACAGCCATTGGAAAATCCCATGACTTTGTGAAGAATCGAGCGGGTAACTGAGACACAAAAGTACAGTGGCAAATGAGATGGAAAGTGCGGATTAAATTGGTTGCTTCAATGACGCAAATGTTGCATAAAAGTGGAATTCGTGACTAGCTTGTGGCTCGTTGGGAAAGGCCGTTATATAGTAGCCTATGATGGTGGTGATTTCATCGAAGAGGATATTTTAAGTACCTTTCGTAATGAAAAACCTATGAAGTTATGCTAGTTACCTTATAAATGACTTGGATCAGGCAATTCATGTTCAGAGGCATTTCTTGGTCCTATTTCCTAGCCACCAATCACACCTCACCAACATCCATTAGCTGAAGGCGCAAAGCGGAGAAGCATCAGAAAATTGCCTGATAGCATCACCTCTGATTATCCAGATGCCATTGGCTTCCTTCAAATCGCTATTCTAGACATCAGAAGCTCCCCAACCCCGTCAGTTAGCAGGTGGGACTAGCCGGCATAGGGTAAAATTTATTCCGGCATCATCTCTGACAAGCAAGATGCTATTAGCATACTATTCTTTTATAGCTGATTTACCAAATCCATTATCCTCAATGCCATTTCTTAACAAAAGATGGGAGGCGATTGGCACCGACCAAATATACACATTTTGCACATTCACATTTGCCCGTTTTTTTAATCCTTCATTGTAGACAACGATTTCATGATTGCATCCATTATTTGAATGTGGAAAGTGGAAGGTGCCTGGAAAATTGTACCCTAGCATTTCCTTTGGAGCACAATTCAGAAAGCTTGTATTTAGACACTTTTTTGAATCCCATTAGCATTGACTTAGTAACAGGTGAAAACTCGAGGGCATATGAAGTACTCCATTCTAACGTCAGCCTTAAGTGACTGGTCGCTCTGGTTCAGAAAAGTCACATTTAGTCAGACCTTTGAATCTCCCATAGTAGTCATCAGCTTAGCTTAAACCCCTTCAGTCATTCCAGGATGGATAGAAGAGTACTCAACGAGCTCCAGAAAGGTTTATTCTAGTAGCCTTTTCAAGCTCTTATTCCACGGTTAATATTCATCCTTTGGGTCCATTTATTTAAAATTTTCCAGCAACATTAAAACCTATTGTTGAATCCTCCTTTCCCAGACACCAGTTCTACCTTAACGCCGTGCAGCAGTTAAAACTGGGTCTCTGGGACGCTGAGACCTCTCTCGAGCTGCAATCCCGTCTCATCGCACTCATGACATACGTCCAATTCGGCAGTTTTAACTCTGCTACCACACCGTGTAAATACGCCTGTTTCTGGTCCGATCGTCGTGCCGAGATTCCTCACGAAGTAATCTCCATGGCTGCCACCTTCCATCGCCAACTAACTGGGATGTCAGTGCGTGCAGCACAATATGAATTGTTGCGGACAACTCACGAGGAGGTGCCTGCTTTTGGGGTCTACTTCTATCAAATACTCGACATGTTTGGACGCCGACTGCTTATGGGTGTTGGACCGGAGTTTGTGGCGTTGTGTCAGACGGATTTCAGTTTTATAGAGAGGTGAGACAGTCCATTATCTTCCTTTTTATTCTCCAAAATATTTTTGAATGAAAAATATTCAAGGCTTGAAATCAAGGATTTCTATGTGCGTCTACACCATTGATTTGATTAGATTGGTGACCTGAAAGTGAAGTCTGAAGCGATTAATAAATACTCGAAGGTGAATCTGTGTTATGACTAAGCAGGCTGTTTCTACTCCGACGTTTGCTCATGGATTTATGGTAGGAGTTATGTACATTTAGCAATTTAGATTTGTTTTAAATCGCTTGAGGCGCATATATCCACCTTATCCTCCCGCGAAAAATGCTTTCAACACAGCATTATTAACTACCTTGGTGTCAGATCAGGTCTGTCTTCTACGCGGATTGTAGTTCGTCTGTGATCAAGATTAAAACTTTCTACTGGAACAGAATTTCACAAATTCATCTTTCGCCAATGGTCAAGCATCTCGTTTCCACGCAGGAAATAATAGTCAAGGTGGATGTTTGATGAGCAAAATATGTTTCAAAAATATTGACGGTGATATTTTACATAAAAAATTTCGTTTGCCTGTTAAGACACCCCCATTGCTGGTATCCTTGCGGTATAAATCAGATAGACAGCGTCAGTTTTTCATCCGTACGGTCCTCCTTATCAGCATAGCTAACAATTCCCTCCCATTGGCAATCCCCGTATTATACAACTCCGATTTAGGAACCGAGATCCATCCCGATTTTGGAATAATAAAAATTTTACGTAGCACTTATTATAGGGCATTTGAAAAGGTGCGATACTTGGTGGTGAATAAGTCAAAGGTGAATACGTGATATTGCGAAAGACTCTCCATTCTTGTCAATAGACAATTACTGGTATTACGCTGTTTCGAGGAACACCATCCAATAGTGCATAAGATGCAAGACAAATTCGTAATCCTGGTATGTGCCCACAAACGTTGCTCCTTCTTGCTGCTCATTCCTTCCCTCTCATTCAGTGTAACCATCTCAGACGCCCTTACGCCAGACTACCGGCTGGCATTTAAACAGCAGTGAGAAATTGTTTTGTCACAACATTATATGCTCTTTCGTTTTCAAGAAAGTCTTGGGCCGCCGTATTAATGGCAGCGGAAAGAGAACTCAATCTTTCAGCAGGTCCATCTTGATTTCTACTGCCAGGTGATGAACCTTAGCGGGGCGGAAGAAGTACATATGCCACGGCCTGAAGAATCAGTAAAGACCCCAAACAGAAGGGCTGAACCTGATGTCTATCCTTAGCGACTGCCTCGATCTCATGTTATGCAGGAAAGCTATTAACAACTAAAGCGTTCTGGCTGTGAACTAATTGGAAAAGTTTTGTTGCAGAGAATCCCTGCCGTATCTGCAAAAAATCGTCTGTAAAGTAAACCCGTAATGCCTTCTCTAATTGTTCGATAGCCAAATGGACCCCTAATAGATGTGATTAGACGGGTCTGAAATGAGAACAACGTGACAGGGAAAAACAGACGCGAAAACCTTCTCCCACGGGCCTGCGTTAAAGCCCGTCCTTCCTTGCATAAATCTGGTTTCATGTCAGTGTCCCAACGTCTATCAGCAAAATTTGCCATGGATGACGCAATTTCCCTTCTCCGAACCTGTTTTCCAAACCGGATGAAACTCCGGACCCAGCTGAATTGCGAGAGGGATTGGCGACGTTACGGTCAAGTATCCCCTCAGTTAAATAGAGATTTGATGAGTAGCACGGCCGACTCATTGGTGCTCCCCTTGCAGGACCGACTACGTTGCTATGTCTGACGGGGAGGGTTGATCACGAAAAGCGCTGGGGAAGAAGCTCAAAAGTGGAGAGAACCTATGTAATAAGGCGGCTGCTTATTTAGTTATCATTTTTGTTACAAGTTCGCTTCGCCAGATAGACCTTCTAGCCACGTTAGTGGCCTTTGTTCCTTCTATGAGTTGAATGCATACATGTTCTGCTCGAGTACTGTGTACACTTTCGCCTTTAGGAATGTCTTGAGGAGTTACATTGCTTACCAACTACCTACACTCGATACTTGATTTCTATTATTTTACCCTTTATTACTTGTTGCAGAGCTAGTGCAAACGACCTATTTTTACGAGAGCATTTATTTTGAAATAAATAAAGCAGTAAAAGGGTAACTTTTTCAAACACTTTTTTCAAATCCAGGCAAGTATTTGGACGCCTAATAAAAATACTTTCAGACAGCAAGATATTTTGCAAAGTTATCTGTTTTGCAACAGTTTGTGACTTATCTCAAGATTTAAATATCCGTTTGAATTGTTGGGTTCTCCCGATGAGCGCTTACTTTTTAACGCGGCTTTTACGGACGAAGGTCGTTCTTTAAGGTCGTTCTGCAATGGAAGCCCTTGAACTCGCTGACATATTTCCTGGGTTAGATGACGAGGCCCTCGTAAGTTCACTTTATGCTATTTTTACAGTCCAGGGTTCACTGGGGATGGAAAATGCGTGGCCGGCTGACATTTTTAGTGATTTAACTGAAAAGGACCTCGAAGATGCTCTCCTTACGGACATCACTTCCAAGCCGACGACTAAGTCTGAACCCGTTGATGTGGATATCTTTGGTACTTTTATTTTCTGCCTTAATTTCCTAGGATTTGGCAATGACCTTGTTGTAGGTGATGAGGTTGAAGTAAATAACTCAAGTGACCAATTCGCGTCTTCATCAAACCACACGCCTAAAGGTGATTTATTCACTAACCAAGAGGACTTCACTCAAACCATCTCAACTGATACTTCGCCAGAGACAATCCGGCTCACTCCGGAGACAGAGAGCAATTGCTCCACTCCATCAAATTCCGATTCCTTCGCCACATCATTACAACTCTCTCCATCCTCCAAGAAGCAACAGCCGAAACGCTCTACCTATGGGGATATTGTGCTCGAAGAGGTACCTGCTGCTAAGAAATGCGCCTATGCATTTTCACCACCTATTGTGCCCCACGAGCCCAACCCGAGTGCCATTAATCGTGTTCACTACGTCCTGCAGAAGGGACAGACGCTCATCTTACAGACGGAAAAACCCAACAGTCGTATCCCACAAACTGTCAATCCACAGTCCCGTATTAAAGCACTCAATGGTTAGCTGACTATTTTGTATGTTTGAGACCTCTTTCTTCCGTTTAACTTTCTTTTCTTCCTTTATCTCTTCATTAGCGCATCCAACTGCGAATCAAACGGTCTTCCGTAGAGACGCCAACGAGTTCATTCGAATCAAACCACTTGCAGCACATCAGAGGCAATCTGTCGTTTACCCAGTCACTCCTGATTCTCACGCCAGTTCAGACACCGACGGGAGTCCGCAGTCTCCTTCTGACGGCATCGAACCTCGTGGAATGTTTATCTTCAATGCAAGGAATGGAGCCTCAGTCACGTCAACATCGGCCATCCGTCTCACTCCAGCGACAGGAAGTGTTTACACAACTACGGAAAGGTATAACGGTCCCACTTCCTATATCAGCCGTCAGAGCAGTGGTAGCGGCTATGGTGTCGACGTCAATAGCGATTACACCGGCGGATATGGAACGGGTAACTCCTCGGCGCCATATCGACAACAAACTATATTCCAAAGTTCGGTTAGTTTTGATTATCTTTTAAACTCACTCTCAGCTGCTTTTTACTTGTGTACTCCGAAATTCAAAATTTTTTCCACCTTAAATGTTGTAGCTTGATGATTCAAAATACCCTCTGTCGAGGTCTCTGAATTTCGAGATTCTAAGCTACCCAAAGACCGAATTGGCTGGTTTATAGATTATATATCCTGTGACGTAGTTTGTTTACATTCTTATGGCCAAATTCATATAAACACACCGCTGATTTGACCTCGATCGATTTAAATCGCTTCGCTACGTTGTCACGCAATTTGCATTTCTGGTTTTGAAGAAGCGAGAAAAAAATCCACTTCTACTAAAGCAAGTTGAGATAACTATTGAAGACTAAATGTATTTACTGATGAAACACGCCGTGGTTGCGAATTCTTGGTGTAGATTTATTGCGGTGTACCACGATGGCTAAGTAATTATTGCGTTAATTTCTTTGTTTATCATTAATGCTCGTTCTGGTGATTCATTGGTACGTGTAAGTAATTTCTCCTGGGATTTATCTTTTTCATGTCTGTAAGGTGCTTAGAACTGTACCTCAGAGTACCATATTTCTAACCATTAGAAAACATTATGCCCTGTAATTTTAGCACATTTAATAATGGGATTTGGTGTTACTTTTTATTAAGTGATAAAAAAACCAGGCCCACCTTTATTGCAATTTACCTCGATTAGTATAAACAGGTTTTGTAATCACTTTTAGTTTAAACTACGTTGGAATTTGCTGGAAAATAATCACATTTCTTCATTTTAGTATGATTGTCAAACCACACCTATTCCTGGCTTTCGAAAAACACTATAAACCATTTTTTTTCCCTCTGAAATGGAGTGTCTTTGAAATGATCATTCTTAGGAAAATAGTGGCCCACTAGGACCCTTTCGTGTGTATCCGACACCTACACGTTGAAGTTCATCATTTTTTCTAATACTTAATTAATTAATTAGTCAGTTTTCTTGTCATTTACGCTTGTTGAAGTCACGTGCTGTAGTTGCCCTCTCCTACCTAACCCCAAAGTACTTCCACTGTCTGGGGTCGCTGGCGATCTAGGTCAGTCAGTGGGTATTCTACCACGGTTTAAGCACTTGGTCAAGTGGTCATTGGCGTAAGTGATGCTGCGTCGGCCAGGTGTGTAGGAGCAATGCCCCCGCAAGGCATCACCGTCACCTGTGCGTGCGTGTGTGTGTGCAACCCACAAGTGCGAGGACGGGCGGGTGAGCGGTAGTTCGGCCGACTAGCGGCGCGTGGCCGTGCTTATCGATTTCTCCTAGCTGCACATGTACGCGCGTGCGTATGTGCGTGTGCGTAGCAGTTGCATTATCTCACCCACCGTCGCCCCTACCATCGTAAATGACTTGTTATAATGGGCAAGGGGCAATCCCTTCTGACTAAGAACCAGAAGATTAGGGCTCAGCATTCTATCGATTCTACTTCACCGGAACACCCACACGACCAGAAATTTAATTTCCTCCAAAACATCGTAGGTGGGGTGGTGCATGGTTCTACTTTCACACACATGCAAACAAGGTGCACTAGAATTTCTACATTTCCTTCGTGAGCTTCATTTAGCACCATGTCTGAGCCGCAAAAATTAACGGTCATCGTATTAGCTTATCTCTGAATGTATTTGGTTATCTAGGTGGCGTAGAAGTCTATGAAGCCAACTTAGTAACGAAGTCATTCGCTCAACAGGAATGAGGATGATTTAATGGTATCGAAGCCCCTAGTAGATTTCATCGACCGTAATGCGAATATTGGGCGAAATTCTGCTGCCATCCGAAGTGTTTCGAATCGTCAAGTGGGGAGTGCTCATCTTAACCTCATCAAAGTTGGACATAAAGGTTTGGCCTCGGCACTGCCAGTGTAGGGAACGTCTGTTTTCCCCTTTTTCACTCGAGTTGAGCAAAGTTTATGAAGACGGAGGCTAACCAGCGTTACTCCCTCAGCTTGATTCCTGTTACAGCCTAGGAGATCCTCAGATATCGGTGATAGCTTGACAGAATCTAATCTTAGCGTTAGATTGCCAGACGATCGTTTTTGATGGTGTTTCTGAATTTCTTTTATCACTTTAATTCTTTCTTAGTTGTAAAGGTGGTGGGATTTGAGATTGTGTATTTTCCACCAAAAAACGCTCATTTATTTTTCTACTGAAATGAATTTTACCCACCTACCCATTTGGCTTCGCTTTCCAATTAAATCTTACTCCTGGTTCGTCATTACCTTGAATTGGTTGGTGTTTGCATGAATGCGTGGAACTGAACATGGACCAACTACGTGTCTACAACGTAGTCGGAAGTAAAAGGAAAATCCTGGACTTATTCATGAATCTTATTTTTTTTCTCTTCTCGTTCTTTCTACAATGCCCAGGAAGGCGATCAATCTCGACCCTTTTGACACGTTTTTTGACACATCCAACCTATCTTAAGCCTACACGGTGGCCGTTTGCTCCAATTTTTCATTAACGCTAAGATGTATTTGGCCAGAGATGTTATCCGTGTTTGAGTAACAACGTTTTACTGGCTATTTACTCAACCCACGTCTCCGGCTAAGCCTGACATTTTGACCAGGCTTCGTTTGACGAAGGGATGCCAATCTTCTTATCAGATGGCTCACAGTAGCGGCGGTAGCCATAACCACCATGACGGGGTCATGGTGATGACCCACGATGAGCAAATCTCGCCCGCATTTTATTCGCCACCCACCCTAACTTCTCATGTTTTTTTACCATTTTTCAGGCGGGGATTCTCGTTTTAACGGACGAGGAAAAGCGGACGTTATTGGCCGAAGGCTATAGCATCCCAACACGTCTCCCTTTGTCCAAACAGGAGGAGCGTAATCTCAAGAAAATTCGTCGCAAGATTAAGAATAAGATTAGTGCACAGGAGAGTCGGCGCAAAAAGAAAGAGTATGTGGAGTCCCTGGAAAAACGGTAAGTCGGCTCTATCGATGCATTTACTCCTACCTGAACAGTGTGTCCTATTTTGTCTGCGCCAGATTGGCTAGTTGAAGGGCCCGTTGTGTGCTGCCTAGTAATCCCCTCTATCCCCTTTTTGCTTGTGTTGCCCTAGTTTTGTCGGTGCAGTTGTTAGTCAGCAAGGCAGGCGATGGAAGCATAGCAGGACAAACAAACTTGGCTGTTGCCGTCGTTTTGTCAGTAAGGTGAAGGGGAAAAAATTGTCTCAACCAAGTAACAGTGCCTGGGTTTCCATTCAATCAGCTATTCCCTCGAAATGTCGCGCATTTCATCTACTTCTGAGGGGGGTGATTTGTTCCTTCCAGTAATTTTGACCATCTCCTTTTTCTCTCTCACAAATCCACACTTTCAACTTCTTCTAGGATAACGACATTCCTAGATATCGGTTGTTCCTCGATCACGTAGTCTTCACATTTCCAGAATTTCATGGTAATTTATCCTCGTCTTTATGTATTTGATGAGGAAAATCAACACAAAATCACTTAGCTATTAGGACCGACTTGTCTTGTGAATTCTGACGAAACTAATCCATTAATATCCCGTTTGGATCAACATTGAAAGAACTGCCATCCTAGACTACTCTTACCCTCCCCAATCGTCTATCTAGAGCGTTATGGTTTTCTGTTGAGGTGGTATATTGCAATCAGGCATTTGCATTTCATCTCGTGAGTTTGTTGTGTCTTGTTCTTTTGGTGCGGTTGGCTTTAGAAAAGCATCTACCCACTCATCCACCCAACCACCCGGCCCTTCAACACAAGCACCTACACATGCACTCGCCCACCTAAAATTTCACTGCTACGCAGAAATCCAAGATGGTCCACTAATCGTGCAATTCCTGTGTGCAGTTTTGGTACACTTTAGAAATTTGCTCATCCAAATCTTGCTTTTTGCACCACCCCTATAACTCTATGGAAGCCTTTCCATTCCACCACAAATTTCGACTTATTTTGACGAAAAAAGAGGGATTAGGGTCCATTTGAGAGGGCATTACTAGCACTCTTGTGCTAGTGTCAATATTAATGTGTTTACTCTACTTCTACACAATTGAACTGGTTGAATGTGTGTCCAATGCGTTGTGTAAACACGCCTACACTTAGCTGAGAATCCAAGGCCGAGCTGAACCGCTTTATTTGTGGAATGATGGGGTTGATAATCGAGAAGGCAGACGGGAAGATGTTAGTGAAGGTAAAACGTTAATTGGTGTTTTGACACACACTTAACAGGGTCATATTCACTATAGTTTCACTAGGACTAGCATATTCGTCGCATGTGGGAGACCAAGCTCTCTGCCATACTAATGAGTGCGGGGCGCTCCACACGTCCACTAGGTTACGGAAGGGTCCTAAAACTGGTTTGTAGACTCCGGAGAGTGGCAATTGAAGAGGCTGCTCCTGTTGTGTCTCCCGTGGCTGTCAGGCGGTCGATAGGGTAGTATTATGGACAAAAGTGATGGCTTTAACCAGAAAAAACACTTATCACATTAAGTGGTGAAGTCTACAAAGTCGGAATTATTTGTGATTAAAGGATTCGTAACCAATCAGAGCATAAAAGTCTTCAAACTGTTTGTTCCCTTTTTTTACAAATGGACCACTTTTATAAACAGAGATTCGCACACACGCACCCACTCCCATTCTCTCACATCCTCTGACGATGAAAATTCAGTCCCTGGGATACCACTTGTGAATGGGAGTGTGATTAATGCCACACAGCTGTGTGGGTGCTGTCTTGATAACTTAGTAACGGCATTCCCCAAGCTAGTGGATAAGTGGGAGGTGGAGGCATTATCAACTACAAGTGCTTGCGCTCCATTCAAAAGCAGAAATAAATGCAGTATCGTGCGATGGAGTCATGCTGCTGGGGCCGGAATTAGAGGTTTTCTTTCAGCAGGCAGTCTCAATTCTCTAGCCGACGCAATACGGGCCATCCAAAGGCGGGATCAAAGTGCGAACGCGGATGCATTTCATCTGCCGTTTCCGAATGGATTGAAGGATGCATTTATTGGATGGTGCACGCTCTGTACTTTGCTCGAGTGGTGGATTTTAAACAAATGGGGTTTTAATGTTCCAAATGAATCGATCCGTTGTGTCAATAGCAAAGCAAAAAGTTACCCTCGATACTGTTGACCTAACTTGACTAAAACGACCTGGCAGGTGGAATTGTATAGCCTCATCGCACTGCGGTCACTTGAAGGTATCAAGAACAGATGAAGGTAGCATTCTATTAGAGGTTCTTAAACTAAACCAAGGCTAGTTTGTTTAAAAACGGTTGAAGGGAACAAATTTGTGAGAGTTGAAAAGTTCCCTACTGCATCTATCCCTGAAAAGAAGCTTCAGCATGGCGAATACATCTTAGGGTAGCCTGTTTCCCCTCGTCATCAGTCGGTGTGTACCAAGTGTTCAGGTTCGTTGATACAGAAATAATCGTCTCTGGTGTAATTTCGCTACGCAACGGTTTTGTTTTGCGTCGGTTAGTTATGAAGGCAGGATTAGGTTTTCCATGCAGCGAATTGAATATTTACGGGCATATTTGCTGCAATGCTGGGGTGAGAGTGGCAACACCACGGTCGAGGTTACCGCCTTTGAGCCGTCTGGATTATTTTAAATGTTCGCCTGAACATGGTTGAAGTCTTGTTTAGACATCTCTATTCTCGGATGTGGCAGCTTAATTTACAGGGCGTCTCGTTTATCACTGCATCCTGTTCTGTGTGTACGCGCTGCCGCTGTCATCGGCATTTGTCGATTAAAGTTGTCTGGACTGGCTTTTCCACAATATGTGGGCCGGATATGACTGGTGCATATGACAGGGCAGACTTGGCATCCACAACGCTGGTATTTAGCCATCATACTGAAGGCGGGAAGAGTTTTTCTGCCATTTCTCCCGTCTTTTTCCTTACTACTTCTTTATGTGGGATACGAGAGATAGTCTTGTTTCTGCTACCCAACGCTAAGAACCGAGATGGAAAAGTAAAACGCCCCCAACCTCATCAAACATGTTTTCTGAGGTCAGTAAATGTCATGCGGTTGATTCTGGATTAATTATGCAATAGAAACATGTGACTTCACCACCTTAATATCACGATAACTTCTATTTTTTGCTGTGAAGGCAAGGAAAGGGAGTCTCCAAGATTATGGACTTATCAAGGTAGCTTCTTTTCCTTGTCAAACTGAATCAATTCGTAGGTCATCCATTTCTGATCTCATCACCGGTCGTTTGCATGATGTGCAACTCCTTCAAGTTGCTGCCACTCCTGATGCATTGAATGTGTGGCTTTGCAATAGCGAAATGTATGCGCTCTCAGTTCTTTATCAAAAGACGGTTCAAATATCGCTGCCTTCTCAGAGGCAGGGGAAAGAGATATCATGTGGTGCTTAGCGAGCTACTTACGACGGAGTGCTGTTTTTAATGCCGGATTTACTTCTGGGCGCAGAATGAGAAATATGCATCGAAAAGTTCCTTTATTTTAGATCTGACGGGCCAGACGCATAGGTGGTTTTATTTGGAGGCTAAAATGTCATTAGTCTGTGAGCCAAAAATGAAAGCTAAACAATGATTTTTTTGTCGCACCGAAAGGACCTCCGAATCTCGTAAATTGGAATAGGTCACGTAGGTATGCCACCCCGGGTTTCTCACCTGAGCCCGCATGTCACACATGACACGCAGTAAATCAAAGGGAATTGAATTGGATCGGCCGAAAAAGACAAGGTAGAGAGTGAAAACCCCTAGGTTGTGGGGTTTATTCGGTAGCGAGTGTACTCCTTCTATATCGATGGCTTTTTGTGTGACCGTCTGGCCAAAAATGGAAGCCATTTATCCTTCTATGTTTTTCGCTGGTGTGACTCATCACAACTCACTGATCGTCGGATTCGACCCGTACTTGTCAAACAATTGGCGTGATCTCTCCGGCTCATCTCTACGGGTACACAAGCCTTTGGGCTTATGTCATCGCACTGGCATCAATGTGACATTCCAGTTACCTCAAATTTTGCTGTAAGATATGCGAGTCTGGTGGTATAAGGTAACCACATGTGTTCGTGCGAGTCACGAGTACGCGAATTTCACCTATGTAAACAATTTTTTCTCTAGAGACAAAAACATGCCCTCAGTCACCTTGTTTCTGACGCGCTATCCCCCTCTCATCCCGAATTGGAGATATTCTCACGAGTGAGCCGCACCGCGTAAGGTTCTCCGGTTGAATAGTTCTGCCTGCTTCTGAAGGCTAATATCTCATTCAGCAACAAGGTCTTAGTGAAAAATTTCGCCCACAATCCACTACACACGGTGTGAGGTGGATAGAGTGGACGGTTTGAGGATAAGCCAACGATTTTTCTTGCTTCACCCAGTAGTGGTACGCGTGAGTAAACAGGCTATTCTCTTTAAAAGGCAGGACTGGTAAAGAGCAGGTGAATAATTTGTGTTTGAGACACCCACCTACTTAGGTTTTGTGACATTTTTAGTTGATTCATGTGCAAGTGATATGTTTCATCACCCATGTGAAACATCGATGACACTCGCACAATTCTTCATGATCAGGAGCAAAGGATCTTCCTGAAGCTGGTTTATTCACCTTCTCCAAAGGCTTGACAAGCTTTTACAAGCTTCTACGTCTTTGAAAACGAATTTAAATCCGTAGAGCAGACGGGCTCGACCCACACGCATTAAGTTCAGCGCATCTTCGACGGGCGTTAAAAAGAGTGGCGAGCACAACAAGGAGTACCATACCGATAGACTAAAGCTCCACGGAAAATTACACAAGTTTTTTGGTCACCTGAAAGAATCGCGGGATTGGTAACCTAGGCGACATAAACTGAGGTGCAGCCACCATCATTTACTGTTCAGGGCGCCTTCAATGTTTACTTCTCCGCACCGGTCACTAATGCGGATAACGGAGATAGCATCATCGTATACAAAAATCACCACGGCCGTATGAGCACTGTACTTCCGGTGCTGTGGTTACCTAGTTTCTTGCTTGCACCTGGTGCAACCTGGTAGCTGGATGTACAATTTCAGCAATGTTCACCACCCCGTTTTCACACTATGTGCTTTAAACAGTCGCACCTTTACACCTGTTGGTTCTTGTAAACCCTGCATCCATGCTCAGTCGTCTCTCCCCCAAGGTTTTTCAGCCGTCTACGTTTTGTACAGTCAGCTTTCAAGCTAGAAGCATACCTTACCTTCTGGAGATGTTTTGAGAGGAGTAGAAGAGGCGCAAAGTCGATTTAGTGCTTTGGAGTTTGTGGAAGAAAGGAATGAAAGCCAAGAAGTGAAAACCACACTTGCACACTAACTTCAGTTACCAGAGAACAGTTTTGGCACGATCATTTGGGACAGTACGGTTGAACTCTTCTAGAACCTTCTGTCTCACTCTGTCATTGGTGTGTGGGATAAATTCCCACGTTTCCACCGTTCGGATTACGATGCAAAGTGAGGCACTCAGGTTATTTCTCATGTGTTGATGCGATTTATAAGACTCTCTCCTTCGTCGTTAAAATGATCCCCCAATTCGGTAAAGTACTCAGCTCTTTTGTACTGGACAAAAGCGGGAAGCTATCTGCACAATTGTTTGATTAGGCGTTGGCCATGCGTGTAGGGTCGGGTGCTCCACACGCTGAATTAAATGGTCTCAGGAATGGTTGCTGTAGTGGTAAGCTGGAAGTAGAACCACCATGATCGGGATTACCACTGACCCTTTCATCGTCCTTGAAACGCTGACCTTCTACAAATGAGCGGCTGAATGTCCTATCACGTTCGCCTTATGTGTGCTATCGCCACGGTAGCACCCCTTTTTATCGTAGTAACATCAAAAGTTCCCGTTTGACTTGGACGCCCGTCATGGCGTCGAGTGAAATGAGTGGAGGTCGAACCGCTAGAGAATGTAATGTTGCCTTGGCGTTACAGAGTGGAGGCCTACGCTCAAGAGAATGCAGATTTAAAGCGCCGGTTGGATGGTTTGGAGGGAACAAATCGGTCCCTTTTGAGTCAGCTGCGTCACCTTCAACAAGCGGTGAATAAGTCTTCCTTCGCGTCTGCCAATTCTACGTCCTCCTCTTCTTCCTCGCCACCACCATCGTCAGTATCACAAAATTCCGGTCCCGCCTCCTCCATGGGTTCCAAAAAGTCAACTTCTCCTTCCACTGCCCTATCCTCCTCTTCCTCCTCCGCCTACCTGATGGTTTTCTTAGCCTGCTTTGCGGCTCTTTTTGCCGGTCAACCTGATGCCTCCACATCAACATCCCCTGGCTCCAGGTCATACGTCCCCGCATTATCCTCATCTTCCAAAGCGCTAGCCACTTCTGGCCACATTGTGGGCGACTTGTCAACATTTGGCTCGTTGCATCAGGTAGGTCCCGTGAATTTCTGAGGACTTACTCATTCACAGTAAATACCTTCTTAATTCAGCAGTCTTCGTTGAAACTTAAATAGAAATAGTCATGTTTTACGAAGACGCAAAAGTCGTCGGACGTATCCCACTCTGTTACCACTAGTGCAGCGTCTGATTCTTACCCACAGACGTCGCAAAATACACGAGTCTAATTAAGTCGAGAAAAGGCCTAGCATTCACTAATTGAAGTCTATCATAGATTGGATACACGTGGACGGCAAGGACGCAGAAAATGGGTCCACGATTAGATGGAGACTACGCTCGAGGACCCAATGTGAGTTACATGCGAGAAGTAACGAAGGGAACCGCTTCCATCTACCGCATGCATGAGTGGGCCCGCACTGCAGCCTACTTCAAGGAGGAGCAAAATTCACAAGATCAAGAGGCGGTCCGTATCAAAAGTCCAGGTGAGTTTGGGCCTCCGTCTCTCATTGGCCATTCAGATGGACAAAGGCAAAAGTTCGATAGAAGTTGGCGTTAATATGGACTAAATTCTGGGAAGTAATTTTGCAAAAAACAAACATTAATTCCCTGCTAATGTATATTTTTTAAATACTTTCTTAAAACTACATGCTGAATGCGAAAACTGCACGTTTTCTTGGTACACCAGCACTAATTTACCGACAAATTGCCTTTTCAGCATTTCGAAAATCAGCAATTTTTATAAATCCTATGGAAGACCTCTCCAAACCTCAGTCTGTAGAATGTTCTCTTTCTTTCGACTCTTGCTTTTCACGAATGTGGGCCTTTGGTGACTTGGAAGCCGGTTAATCACATAGGCTCTTTCAAGGTTATTGTCTGATGAAAAAGAGATCACTGAGTTCACCTCTTGTTTATACCACGGCTTGCAAGTCAATACGGAGACTTGATTGACAACTTTACGTTGAGTGTTATTAGCCCATTCAAGGTCTCTTTCTCTGCGTCCTTCAAGGTCTACCCGACGGTGAACAAAATCCAATGTTGACATTAATTGTAGGAGTGTGAGAGCTCCTGATAACCTGAAAGGCGTGCAAACTCTTGTGTGAGCGCGTCAATACCACAAAGTTTCTCCTTATCGAGTGAGTCTTCATGTGCTTTAGCGATTTGTGGTGCACTTCATTGGAAAAAGCGCCTCCCGGCTCCGTGGATTCGCGCCTCGGTGGGTCCGATAGAACTTCGCCAGCATTGTTGCAGAGCCTTTGTCAAAGCACTTCCAAATGCCATCTTTTAACAGTTCATTAAGTGAACCAATTGCTTCATGAGTTTGCCCCATAAGTGATGACAATGAGACACTAAGTGTTGGAGATAATCCACTCTTCCAAAGTCTCTGCTGGAAGCAAGTCCCCATAAATTGCTCAGTCGCACGAACTAAGCAAAAGTCAGCAAATTCCCTTACTGTCTAAAATAGAACAGTTAATGATTACTTTTAATTATTGTTAAATCGGCGAGCTTCTATCTCACCTAGCAGTTCCCCTCAAAGAGCTAAGAATAGCAACGACCAATCCGGAGAAAAACGCTTGAGTGGGTGGATCTGAAATTGATTTAGCTACCTGTAGACCAAATACTTGCCAGGCGATCATGTTGCTGTCCCTTTTGGTGGTAAAAAAGTGGTGCCGACAGTGAATAGGCTATGCTAGTATCCTGAGGTTTTTGCTCATTTCGCAACAGTTTACTATCAACTAATCCACTTACTTGTCATACACTCATTGTGGTACAACCTGAAATAATCCATCTTTTGACACAAGTACCCAAGTACACTGGTAATCCGATAATTGATTACCACAGTTTTGACAACTCACGTACCCAGTGCAATCGATCACCAGTTCCTTTGTTCTTTCTCCAATCTCGCAGTGAGCCGGTCTCGCATTTTGGGCTCTGCAAAGGACTTCGACGAATGCGAGCCAATGACATGGTGGGAGTACTTCTTCGGCCAATCAGGCGCTGAGTGTCGTGACGACAGGGAGGCCACCAAAGTGATTGAAAATGACCCCCTTGTTAGAACCAACCGACTTGTCAATGCGGTCAACAGCACAGTACAAAATCAATTTGTCCTGGCAGTAGTCCAACCGAAATACGTTCCTGGACTGGCCAACGGTATTCTGCTGTCGGCATGATCTTCCTCCAAATTCGTATCCTTCTATCTTTTAAGCGGAAAATCCCCGTCCTGCCCAAGGTTACGTGGTCTTTCAGGTAACAGTCAGCTACTTGAGGGAGTTCCTATCTGTCACTGTATCGTTCTGTCCTGATCTCCCTGTGCTTGCGTGTAAAGTATCCAAAAGCCTAGTCCGCTACCTTGGACATGAACCGTCATTTTTGCTGGTAATTTCAATCCTCCCTCCTTGTTTTGCATTTAACTTTTCCCAAAAAGTCAGTTGATATGTTTTTAACTCGAATCGTGGTGTGGGTATCGTCTTTCCACTGTCTCTATCCTCTCGCTGCTCCCTCTGCCCTTCCCTTCTTGCTTACAGTGCTTATATTTAATTCGTTTTGTAAAGTGGGAACGCTCCGCCCTTATGTTTATTCGTATCTTCATCATCATCGACGTTATAATCTGTAATGTATTATTGGTAAAGGCATTATTTTCATTACCCATTGTCAATTTCGCACGTAATCGGGAAATAAGAACGCAAGAATGTCTACTGAAATTTTCCTGTGGTCGTCAACGGGTTCGCAAAAATTCACGGGTGAGACAGTCTTACTGCCGCACGTCAAAAGCTAGCCAACACCTTTTAATAAGTTTCACTTAATTACCAAGTCGTGATGAGGATAAGATATTTCAGCACAATAGCACCGGCTAGAGGGCAAAAAATGCGACTCAAGGAATCAGAAAGCAGAATAAGCTCAAGTTTTCTCACCACAAGGCAAGTGATTCCAGGAGAGATGGAGGGAAACCCAGCCCTTTAAGATGGTTTAAAAAGAAATGCGATCCTGCCTACATCAGTGGGGTCATTCGGACAATAAAGCAGACCTAGCTAGGCAAAGAGAGAACTGGTTTTGCGTATACAAAAATAAATTCAGTTGGGTGAAAATGTTTATCAACGCAATCGTCTTCAACTCAAGATTTAAGACACCAAATAACCAATCATGCGTCGACTGAAAAAAAACTTGCACTCAGAGTATACTTTGGACTCTGTGTGAGTTCTTCAAAAGCGCCAAATAGTTTAAATAAACTTAGAAGCTACTTCGTGATGTTCGTGACTTTTTCAGGAGTACGCAGGGCTAGTTATTGGAAAGCAAGACTAGTCGTACGGATAATCAAGCAGCCATCTTCAAAAGATACGAGTTTAAGGCGATTAAATATGAAGAAACGTAGAGGGCATAATACAAGCTGAAACTCTGACACAAGAAAATGACTGGGAAGTGTGGTCGTTGGTATTTACTTGGGGTTCGGGAGTTTGTCAAAAGACTCATCCAAAAATCTTCCTTGGCGCACGGCATTTATGGAGAAGAGATCTATAACCAATCAACTAAGGATACAAACAGGAAATATTATACCCTAGTAAATAGTTTAGAGCTTTATAACTTTGACTTAGAGATGTGAGTCAACAAATACACTAACCACGAAATACGGATTTAGTATTTAACGAACCCACACACAGTAGAGTTTCAAATATTAATGAGAACATCTACACGAAAATAGATTCCGTCTTCTGAATTCTACTGATGAGAAACTTATAAGAAGTGGAAATGTAAAACCGTACACGTCCGATAAAGGATACAGGAGCCAACAGCGAAGGCAGTCGCAGCAAGAGCCACGAACGTACTTTTGTTTTTCCTGGACTTGTAAGCAGCCGCTCTACGGAAGTTAGCAGCTTCCGTGTGCTTCACAAAGTGTTGTAGCATTTCATTTCTCAAGGTATTTTGGGGCATTTTGCGTACCCAAATGAGACCGCCCTGAAGCAGACTTACCAAGGTGGGCTAGAATGTACGCGTGAAACAGAAGAGGGATAAGGGGTTAAGTAAACCAAGGGAGGAAGACCAAATTACCTTTAAAAATAAACGAAACCAAGAACAGAATAATTATTTGAGAAAGTGGAAATTAGATCACGATAGTATGATCAGGGTGAAAATAATGTAATACTGAAAATACAGGAACAAAAGGGATTAAATAGGGAACTCGGAAATAAACAAGGAATGCTCTCCTTCATCCTTGCGCCTGTTAAAAAAGACTTTGATGGAGTGTATATTTATAGATCCGGTTGGGACTTAATTAATGAAAGTATTAACCTGTTTTGTACATTAGCATACAAGCTAATTCGTTGTGATGTCCCTTAGACTAAGTTTCATTTAGTGATAATCCGTTTACCATTTCCCTTTAAATTATGATATGGGAATGAGTTGTTGTGTCAAAGCAATTAAATTACCTAAATAGCTACAATGGAAACACAATTTTCCAAACCTGTAAGTACCTGTTACATTAATTCGTGGATAGGATTTTCATTTAACAACAAAGGCTGGGATTATACTTTAAAGAAAGTTGACAGCACCAATGGCTTAGGGGACCAGCGAGATATCGTCATTTTCAAATGTTTGAGTTGGTGCAGTCCCTTCTCTGGACCTGTATTATGACCTGAACTTTTCGGTCACAATTTATTGCTATTACCATTAATGCCTTATTAAGGCTCAATTTCGTTTGTTTAGGGGTCAATGGAGAAATGTCTAGTCCCAACTTTTAGAAGGACTAAATGATCACAGTTGAAGGTCGCGTTGGGTATCGCATGATATTATTTTGACTGGTTTGTGTTGTTTATATCGCCTTATGTTGGGATAAACTCTTCAACTTTATTGTTATATTCTTGTCCTCGGCCCATTTTTTCTTTGTTTCTTGGATCCTCCAATCATATACTTTATAATGTACTATCGTTGTGTGCAAAGTTCACTTATTATCACTAAAGTACTTTTTTCAGGTACGTCCTTATTTGCTTCTGAATGTATGGATAGGTTTCATCTTCTTCGTGTCTTTGTAACTTGTTGGTTTGACGCGTACAAGTTGTCAGACTCTAAATTCCTTTCGTAACTTTAGGCGCGCTTGCTCTCTAGCATTCCCAAATCCTGATGACGCAGTCAGCGTACGCATCCCCCATTGACATTTCCAGTTTTACCGACCTCGTAGTGGCCAAAGAGGTTAATCAATCCCCCCGCGATAAAGTTATCGAGTGTGCATTCGCCCTAGACATCGGCGGCTCTCTGGCCAAACTCGCCTACCAACACACTTTTCGCTACAAAGTCTGTGTGCCTAAGGAACTCTCGGACCCTCATTCCAAGCGTCGCTCAACCATCTGCGGTCCCTTTGAGTTCTATGACTACCGAGAGCACGAATATGAGGGTCATAAACTTTGTTTTACTAAGTTCGAGACGCGTCACATTGATGCCTGTCTTGAATTTATCCGTTCCACCATCCTACCAGCCTACACAGACGTTGGTAGAGAATCCATGCGTCTAGTAGGTCGTGTTACCGGTGGTGGATCTTTTAAGTACATGCCAAGTATCCTTGAGAAACTGGGAGATGTGGAAATCGAACGGGAAGATGAGATGGCCTCCCTGGTGCGAGGATGCACCTTTTTGCTGCGAAACATTCCTGATGAGGCGTTCATCTACGATAAGAGAGCCATGCCATCGCAGATATTTCTTTCTTCCTTCATGGTGAACACCGCTCCCTTCCTCCTTGTGAACATTGGGTCAGGAGTGAGTTTTCTCAAGGTAGAAGCAGATGCTTCCTATAAACGCGTAGGCGGTACTTCACTGGGTGGTGGAACCTTTTGGGGAATCGGAAGTCTTCTCGCTGGTGGTGAGTTGTGCTTTTTCGCTCCCATAATTTATGAGCTCTGCTTCGTTTTCTTTTACAATTTTTGGCCGTTTTCTTCCTCAAAGGCAGAGAAAAGCCACCTTTTCGTCACGCATATGTGTATTGAAAGTGAGATATTTGCATATTTTGTTCTTATTACCGGAAACTATCCTCCCATGGCTTAGCGGTATTGAACGGCTACGAAACCGTCACCCATGCCTCAGTAATTGGCTGGTGGGATTGAATCGAGATCCATCCTAATTGCCATATAAATGAATTCGAGCTTTGTCGTGGTACCTTGAATCATCGTAAATCATACAGTTATTGGAGGTTCGCTATTAGAGTATTTAAGTACTGGGAGTCTATAGGCATGCTTGAAGGTCCATCCCGCTAAGATGGCATTAGGACTTGCGGAGACTGTCGAATCCGCGTAGGCAAATATGTTGTTTGACTTCATTATTATGCATTTGGGCAGCGTTTGTTGCATTGGTTCATTCAGTATACTTGTAGTATTGTAACCTCGTTAAGGTTGGTCGCCTTCTCTATAACGTTTATGGGCAGGCTGATGATGAAGTAGTTTTATCTGTTGCATTTTAATATGAATTTGTATTTTTAGGGAAATGATTATTTCCACTGGTCCTGGTTTACTGTATCACAAGTAGGTGATCCTCTCCTTTGCAGTAAATATTCCCTACTTGGAACTAAGTCTAAGATTCGATGCTTCTCCAGTTAATTAAAGTCTCGTGCACATTCTTTACGTGTTGTCGCTTGAAAGGAGTATCTTATGGTTCTACCATATCAAGCTGTCGGGCTCGCTTTTACGTCCACTTTTGTCTAATTGTTGCGTTTTAGTTACACTCAATCTTACCGTTGCTTTCTTTCAGTGAATGATAGGATGAACATCCCTTGTGTGGTTTATGGAAGCTTAATGGATTAGGTATTTAAGTAGTGGTGCCATTGTTGTTCATTTAATAGACTTACTACGAGGACCTCAGAGGAGAATCAGCCCACAATTCGTGTTTTCTATTCAATATTATGCAACTCCAAATCCATGACAGGCAGTTATCTTTTCCAGACTAAGAACATCCTGGATCGTTTTTGTTGTTTGAAGCCCAATCTATGTGGTTGCCTTAGTCAATTTGTAGCAACTGGTTGACATGACCTGATGAAAAACACGTCACATACGTGGCTCGCTTCTAATAAGTACGATCGTACCCAATATATTACTTATCTTGTGGATTAATAGACAAGTATGATCGCTTGATTAGTAGTGTCTGAGCCAAGCTCAATGGTCTCTGTTTCAAACAAAAGTCTAACCTCGCTTCTGCCGAAGGACTATTCTGAGAAATTCCCACCGCAAGGGGCCTGTTGTGATCGTATTTAATTGATCTATGGTTTGCTGAGTCGCTGCTGGGTTGAAGTAACTCTATAAAGTATTGTATGCCTGGTTTTGGGTGCTGACACCCCTCTTGTTGATTTTTTGGCGCCACTGTGTGGGGTTCAAGCCTTCTATGATGCCACTAGTGTTAGCCAGCGCACATTGTTTAACCCATCAATAAACGAGACGTCTAGCTGGCTTAGGCGTGACAACCCAACGAATACACCCACACATGCCTACGTGGTGCACTAATCGATGAGAGCTTGACCTCTCTAACCTCTATCACGAAGAGCTATGTGCTCTGTGAGACCTCTACTCTGAGGCCGAAGCGGTTGGTGTCTCCGCTTTGCAAAATATAGGTGCTCGAGTTTGACATGCTCTGTTGAGCTTTGGTAGATCAGGAGTACTTTGGTGTGGAGATTTGTCGTTTGAAGCCCAGACGAAATGCTCTTGGATTTGGAAGTGGTAACCTTGCTTGGGTGAAAGTTCTACTTGAATTCTATTAAGACGTGTTTTTTGAGAGGCACTAAGATAGAGATTTTGGAGGGTGGTAGTTTCTTTAAAAATCCCAGGATAAAAATAGTCTTAAATGGATTTGAAGGAGTCTTATAATCAGTATCTTATTTAAGTCTGGGATGAAATGGACCCAAACAAAATTAGGACAAAACTCGAAGTTAGAACGATAGGATTGCAAAATGCACATTTCTATCTTAATCTTACAATTTCAGACTTTTTTGGAGGAAACAAAATGGAGAAAGGAAAATGGATTTAAAACGATTTCTTAAGAACATAGGATATGCAGCCTTTTATTTAAATGCTGAAAATGCGGAACATGCGAGTGCTACTCCTGTCCTAGATTAAACAAAAGTTGGTTTCAAAATTCATTGAAATTTCGCAAGCTTTCGCCTCCTTGTCTGACAGGTCAGATGTCTTTCGACGAGTTGCTGGAGTTAGCGGACAAGGGCGATCATCGACAGGTGGATATGCTTGTGAAGGACATTTATGGCGGAGCTTACGAGTCACTGGGCCTGGCGGCCGATGTAATCGCCAGCTCCTTCGGTTTGGCCGCACGGCGACCTAACGAGACACGGAGGCCAGCGGATATGGTCAAAGCGTTGCTGGTGGCCATTAGCAAGTGAGTGGGTCGGTTATTTCTCTCTTATTGTGTGATTGTATTTATACACGGTGTTATCAGCGCCTGTTGGCCCCTTCATACCCAGTCCCTCCGTCTATCCATTTATTCATCATCCTTTGTTGTGCTATCGATCCACCCATCCATTCTTCGTTTTTTCATCCAGTTGGAATCCATTTGTTCGATGCTTTTGATTCATTCTCCCGGCCACCTTATGTTTATTTAACCATTTTTTCTAGATCCGCCTGTTTTTTCCCACTCTTGCTTCGTCTGTCCGTCTTCTTCGCTCGGACTCCATCGGTCCGCTCACTTTCATTTCTAAGATTCAGGAATGAGTCTCCATCAAAGCACTCTTCCATCCTCTCAGCGCCTAACAAATGAATGCTTTTTCTCCTAGTGTTCCATAGTAGCCTCTTTTATAGTTCAACGCATATCCTCATCCTCATCGCTTACTTCTCTTGTCAGCTGTCAATTGGATTACAAGATTGATTTAGGTCCCTAATATCTCAGAAATTTTAACTTAACTTGATAGTCTCACTTGATCACAGTACCCGCCTCCACAAACAACTCCATGCAGACAGATGGATGATGTCCTCTGCGGTAATTTTTGACCACTTGTCGATGTTTATGCGAACGGTAATTGTCTAAGGCTTCGAATCTCTGAGGGACTGAATTTACCTCCACCGTAGTCGGTGTAAGGACTATTGGCCACTTTTTTATCCAATCATTTTTTCTTATTATTAGCAACATTGGTCAATTGGCGTGTCTTTATGCTCTTCAAAATGGTGTTCGACGGATCCTCTTCGGTGGTTTCTTCATTCGCGGTCATCGACTCACTATGGAGGCACGTTTCAAAAGTGGTTAAAAAACATCTTCCAGTAGACGGCTCATTGTTAGCAGTTACCGTCTCTATAGGTTATCTCCTTTGCCGTGAACTACTGGTCCAATGGTGCACTTAAAGCGATGTTTCTGCGACACGAAGGTTATCTTGGTGCCGTAGGTGCCTTTATGAAGGCCTCTCAACCTCCCACATTCGCTCAATACAACGGCGTGGGGACAGGGGAGGCATCAGCAGCGCAGTCACCAAACAATCAGGTGCCTCAAAAACAGCAACAGCACTCGTCCAAATGTTGGTCGGAGAGCTATGCAACTTCGCTCATCGCCCGCAGCTCCATGCCTCCCTCCTCCAGCACCGATGGGCTTACTCTGTCCGATTTTGAACTTGAACATCTGGGCGATATGTCTCTAGAGCCGTTTCCTTTGCTCCTTTCTCCAGCTGACTACGTCCCGGATACGTGGGATCTGACTCAGGATTGCAAAGCTCGGGCTTATTGGTTGGAGTGTTTTAAGGTGAAAGAACCAGCTGGTTAAGAGCGATGGGAAGTGTGGATCGCTCCATAATGAGGTCTGATTATGCTTTTCTTCTTCTCTAGCAAGGTGTAGAGCGGTTGCGAAAGAAGGCGGAAGAAAGTCAGGCAGAAAAGTCGACTGCAGGGGATTCAAAGGAGCGTGCTCAGCTTTTTGCGAATCGCTATGTCAACTTTTTGACCGAACTCAATGTTAGACCGAGTGGACGTGGGCTACTCACTGTACGAAGCATTCTTGAGGCGCAACAGCACCTTCTTCGGGAGTTTGGGTTTCCAGACGCCTTCTGTGTACAGAAAAAGGTAATTGTTTGTCGAAAATTGACATATTTATCCTATTTTTGTGCATTTGGCCTTGATTTCGTTTACAAACGAAAAGAACGCACCTCAAATAATGCAAGTTGGTACTACTTTTTTTCTCACAGTCCCATTTATTTACCAGCATACAGGATGTTTTAGTATTGTAAGATTTGTCTGTGGCAGTCTGTAGGTGTTACGTGAAGATCGCTTGGTTTAACACCATTGACGGCCTTGCCAACTTTAGCGCATCATAGAGGCGGAACATAAAACTGGTTATCAAAACAAGTCAAGTAGAAAACCGTATTGATATACTTCATCGTGTGGTGTGTTTGACAGGTGAGTAACCGGTCTCGCAGGAGACCGATGATGCAATCATCGTTGGCGAATCGAGTGGAAACCAGATCAGACGGCTAGCAAAGATTGGTAGGAACCAGCTCATCTGGAGCGTGGTTGCTTCATATCCCGTGAGTTGATGATGCCGTGTGAAATACGTGCTTTGGCAGACAGCCGATGCAGAGGTAGGGTAGGCGTTAACTTGTGTGAGTCACAACGGTGCTTTAACCGTCTAGCCAAGGCCAATCGTTGCCTCGGTAGATGTGATGGGCATTGATGAGACATCCAGGATCAGGATTTTTACATGTTGAATAAGTGCTGTCGGGAATTTCTGTCTTGATGGTGGAGCCATCGTAGTCAGGATGTTCACTGAAGTGGGGTCTTTGATGGCTTTGAAAAGTAGAAAAATTCTATCATCTTGCTCTGAGGAGCTAAGTGTCACATCACTGTACCGTGCTGTGCTGCAAGTCTTCTGGGAGGGTATCTAAGGCCTCGGTTGATAGGAGATTTTTCAGCATTTCAGGCTGCTGCATGCGCACACAGGTTGACACCATTGTTTTGCTGGATTGGACTAGTCCATGACATGAACGTCGATCATTATTAGAAGGACAGACTTGTTACTTTCTACGATGTGTAGTGCCATTTGTTACTATGCGAGTGTAGGACCCATATGAACCTGGACCCACTTCGTTCCTTAAGACTGGTATTTTCTTTAGCGTCTCTAAGTGCAGGTGGTGCTGCGTTCCCACTTGCAAGTTTGCGTTCTCCGTGCACTTTTTAATCGTTTGAACTTCGCACAGTTGGAGAATACGTGGTCCCTCACCTACTTTCCCAGCATAATGGAACGCCTGGGTCGACTGGCCTGGACGGAGCGACAAATGGAGCTGGCACAAGGCTTCCTCACGGGCAACATCTTTGATTGGGGCGCATCCGAAGCGGTTTGCTTTTTCACACAGTCTCAGGACTCTGTCGAAGGCATGGCGAGCTTTGAGCAGGCCCTCGCTAAGCTGCAGGTTCGTTCTATGATCTCGGTTTTGTATGATAGTTGCATGCTGTCATGTCTCCATCCGCTTGTGGGTCGTTTCTGAGTGAATAGTTGAAGATTCCAGGTAGTGTGATCTCTGGAGTAGTTCATTTCATTTGACGTATCTGTTGATAGATGTATTGTCTTTCTCTTCAGCACCAAAGCGCTTCGCTATTTCTTTTTCAAGTGATAGATTTTAAGCGTAGGTCTCTCCTTGTGACTTGTTTGGCGATGGTTTTCTGGCCAGATGGATGTTCTGAGTTGTCGTCGCCTCACAACAGACCCCTCTATCATTCACATCCTCCCTTTCGGGTTCCCTCGAGTGCAATTTGTGGTTGATTCTTGGATCTGATTGGTTTAGTCATGTGGCCAATTGACAAGATGACCATATTAAGTATTTGTACGATTCTGCTGTCTTCATTTCACTTCTGCTTACTTTCAATGCATCAACATGGTTGACAATTTAATGACCTAAGATTGATGGTTTGCTTGTGAAATGTTATGCTAGTAAGTTTTGCTTTGGAATTGGTATAGGTGTTACCACTTATTAATTTGAGAAAATATAGATGAATTGGAATTGTAACAGATTATATTTAGTAATACACCGATTTGGCAAATCCTGATCATTTGCTTAATTTTTGTTGAATTCATAAAAAAAATTGCTCTTTGTTTAACATATGTTCGCATGAACATGGATCAGTGATTTGATTAATTCCTGTTCTTCTCTCTCAAGTTTATTGGTTAATCGCTGAGCCGCTCCGCATACAGTTCGAAATAATTTATTAAAACGTACGAATTGATGGTGACAGGTGCCAATTCCTACGTTAATTCTCAATATGGGTGGGTGATGAGTTGAAGAAGTTTTTTTGTCCTTGTAAATATGTGAGATTCAACTTCACCTTGACCAATCCCAATAAATGTCATTCCATTCTCCATCACCTGATTCATGCAATTAGGGCAAGCACACGGCTTCAGTGGTAACGGTGGCACTGATGATATGCTCACCACTTCTGATGATGATGCTGCTGTCGGCTGTGTGTGTGTGGCTTGGGCACCTTTGGATGACACTGAGCATGTGCCTAGTAGGATTTGTGCTACCTTTGCCGCTTTTTGTGCTGTCGTCTCTTAATTGTGGAATGTCTGGCATCCGGGGTACAACAACTATTAAATAAGAAAGTTGTAGTTGAATGAAAATTGGGAAATGAGTCCTGTTTATAAACTGAAGTAAGAACATGTTCGCAATTGGCACAGTTGTTGTCAACCCTGTTAACCTTGTCCATTGTGTTCAAATTGGATGCCCAGACGGCTACCATGCTTATGACTATTTTCAGTCATCTACCCTGGATTGTGCAGGCTGTGAGCAAAGGGAACCTTACATCTCTCTTGATTTAGAACTCGAAAATTTCCTCTAATGTGTGGATGTAGATGGTTTAAAAGGTCCTGGAAGGCTGAACTGGCCTAGTTTTCATCGCTGCTAAAGGGATCGCAAATTCGCGAAGAGTACTTGCTGAAGAGACCATTCTTACCCACATGACTTAATCCGATTTGATCCCAATAAGAATGAGACCATCTGACTTGTCCCAGTCATATGGCTTGAAATAGTCTCTTTCACTGGCTTGACATTGCTGTCTGTTTTCACTGATAGCTATTTTGCAGCGTATGAGTACGTTGTCATAAGCTGTCATCCAGAAAGTGAAAGTGACTGCGTTCCATCATATCCTGAGTAGTTATGTGTGTTGAAGGTCCAAATTCGTCCCTGCTGACTTGTGTGCGCACTGCGGGAGCCAAAAGTCCTCCTCCCACAGAGGAGGGAGTGCTCTGTACGTCCGATCATGAAGAATGAAGTTTAGGCAATGTTCCGCGGCAACCGTATTTTGCATAACCATTTGCCTATGAAGAAATGCCCATTCCCTTGAGCTATACTGTTTATTCTTGCCTTTCAGAGGTACGCCCCTAATGTCCAGACGATTGGTTCTGTGGATTTAAAGGTAGCAACAAAAGGCAGTATATTAGCAGATAAATTTGTTCTTGAGCACCGCTTTTTGGCGTTTACAATGTAATATTCTAACCTACCTTCCCCATTCTCTGACCTTCGGCACTTCGCATTTCTGACCTCCCACCCATTCGAAGCCAAAATGCAAACGCACCACTTTTGAATAATCTAATCCAAAAAAAAAATTGGAAGATAATTGTAAAGTGGCAATGGTGACAGTTCACCACAAAAAGTACCACCAGTGGGAGGAGTGCTGTTTGCCTACAATCATCACGCTCTCCTTCTCTTTGAAGCCGCGACCGTGGTTGGTGGATGACTTCTCACGATGGCTAGAACGAATTAGCAATCCGGCAGATCGACCCCGGTGTGTACTCATCTTCTGCGACAACAGCGGAGCTGATTTAATTCTCGGTGTTCTGCCTTTTGTGGTGGAGTGCTTAGACTGGGGCAGCAAGGTCATATTGACTGCAAATTCGGGTGAGTTGTTGGACCTTATTCCTTTCTGAAGTCAATTGCCAAAGTGTAAAACTCTGGGGAAAAGGTCGGTAAGGTGTCAATATCTTGCCATCAAGATGATTAAGACATCTGGAGACCGAGGCTTTCTCTATGGTTAAATGGATAACCTTAACTTTTGGAGGCCTTCCCTCTGTACTCCTCGTGGCCTCTTCCTGTGAACTTCGTTGCATGAAATCACGGACTTTATAGGCTAAAGGTGGGTGACAGCTACTCTCTACGTTTGTCTAAAGTTTAGTCCTTACACATAACTTTGACCTTCCATTCGTTTTTGTCACTTTGTTCCAAACGTTCTAGTCGGGTGTCGCCTTAATTATGAGTAACCTTTTTCGTAGAACAGGAGATTGGAGTGTTTGCCAGAAGTGGACGCAATTTCATCAACACCTTCCGGTATGAGCCATCCTTAAAAGTAGTAAAGGTGAAGATTAATAATGGGACTTGAGGAGGGCATCAACTCTCAATGTAAGAGGAAAATAGGCTGCACTTCTTACCGAATAACAATTACGATTGCACCGTACGTAAACTCATGAAGCCCCAGTTGCCATTTGGAAGTGTAATGAGGCCTTCAAAGCATCGTTTGTTCTTACTCCCTCCCTCCAGTTCCAGCAATCAACGATGTGACCTATCGTGAGCTCCTCTTCCTCCTCAACGAGGTGGCCGGACTCGAACCTCGACTTCAGCGGGCTCTGGAAGATGGCAGACTGATGTGTGTGGATAATGGTCAGAGTTCTCCGTGTTTAGATCTACGACAGACTTCACATCGTCTCGTTCAACTGGTGAAAAAAGAGAAGGTTAGATCTTCCCACCTTTGGTAATGCTTTGGTTTCTTTGAAGCGTCAGTGGAAACGATCTTGCTCCTCCCCACAAGAGGGAAAGATGTTGGATGGGTGAATACTGCAGTGCCGTCAATGTGGCGTACCTGTGTTACATACTACCGGCCATCACAACGGTACTCAAATAATTTGAAATCAACCGTAAAGATGGAATGGAAATGGTGTGGTGCTCGGCATAATCTTCCTCGCAGATTTTGGTGGATCTGTCATTCATTTTCTGGATACTGCCAGAGGCTGGAACTCATTGTATAAGTTTCAAATTACTGAACTAAGTTTTTTGGGACTCCTCTGCTACTTCTGTGGCGTTCGAATTTTTTTGTATGTTTTGCATCCTTTCACTCAGGGTTCGAATCAACCTTCCTTTGGGGCAGACGATTTTTTGCTAGGTTTCTAATGTAGGCTAATCTCGGGTCTCTATTCGTTCAAATTAGTGGATCTCACTCACAAAGTGTCCTTATAATACTTTGGTATAACGTAGTAGAGAAGGACTGGACTGCTAGAAGGATGGATGGCCTACGATAGGGGCAATGCACGACTGGCGTGTGGATGGTAATGCGGGAAATTCTGGGTTCGTCAACTGGAATGGCATTCAGCTTATCCCTCAGCTTGCGTTGGGTGTGATCTTTGAAGGTTCTGCTTTGTATTCCTCCGCAGCGATCATCACAGCGGTGGCCGACTGAGTTGGTGTCAATCAGGATGAGTGCGCGGCACGCCAAAGGGCTTCTACATCTCATAGGTTTCGATACGATTCAGCTACTATGTTGTGTCGCTTGGAGCTGAACACTACAGCGAATCTTTCTTAGGCCGATTACTTTTAATGAGAAATTAGTCCACATGTGGGCTTTCTTGGATGAAGTTGGAAAAAAGAGTTTCATTTTGGTTCCAATTTCCCTGCTCACTACCTTCCTATACAACTCAATCGTCCAGACGAGCTAGTCTCGGATTCTTTCGATATTGAAGGCATCCAATCAAGTTTGTGCAGTTTTCAGTCTGTCATTCCCAGTTGGACATAAATTTACTGTTTTACCTCCAGAAACGAATTCTCTTATCCTAGCCGCATTCCTACTTTCCCACCTCACTTTCATTCTCCAGTATCTCATAATACATCCCAGGTGGTTGTCGAATGCTGTCGACAAGAAAGGTTTCTGAGAAGATGTGGAGGATAATGAGGGTGAAGGTGTGATAGCAGCTCCCTTCCTTCCTCCTATCCTGATGTACGATACTAGGCTTATCCATAGCTTATTTTTGTAGCATGAGGCTCCGCTTTTCTTTTGACTGATCCACAGATCAGGCTCTTTCTGAAACGGTTTTTCTTGCCCTCGTTCACGCTGTGTCAAGTAGGGACGAGGTGGTGGGTGTCTTGAAAGTGTGTGGTGGGGCAGTAAGTAGATCCTTTGGAGACAGCCAGTGAAGCGCATATTTGGAGTGCAAGATTCATTTCTCATCACAGTTTCGTCCACAAGGATTTCCACTCCAATGGTGAAAGGTATGAAGAACAAGGGGATTTTTTTCTGGACTTATTATTCTCATCGGGTGATGCAAGTGAGTGGGTGCGTGCTTGCTTAACTCTTACGACTGTTCTAGTTGGTGTAAACCGGTCGGTGTCAAGAGCGTCAGTCCCAAATCGATGTGTCGATAGCATCATGCGGTCCTTCATCACCATCAAAAATCCCTACCATCGAATGAGTGAGCACTTTCTAATTCGGAGTAGTGCTTGCTGTCACCACACACCACACCTTTTTGAATATCATGAGAAGCAGACGAGATGCAAACACATTCATGAAGCCTCCTCTAATCGACATTTTATTATAATGGGGAGGGGGTTAAAAATACGGAAAAACAGTAGAGAAATTTCATACCAATGGGTTGACTTATACAACTATTCATACTGTCTCCATACAAACATTTGCAGGTACATTGCGAATCCTTACAGGTCGGAGCAGGTAATTTCATCGCGCTGCCGTTATCACTTCCACGGGCTTTTTTAGTCACCTGATAGTAACTGACCCACACACAGACGTGAATTTTTCTCTATATGGCGGTGGACATGGAGGTTATCCAACCGATGTGATTTCTGAGTTACCCACCTAGGTCTCCACGAAGTGTGCTGTAGGTAGTCCTGTTCCATTCCAGGTGGATCTAATCGTGATTGAGGGTATGGGCCGAGCCGTGCACACCAATCTCTACGCACGCTTTTGTGTAGACTGTCTCAAGGTGGCGGTGATCAAAAACTCCTGGTTAGCCTGTCGACTTGGCGGCGATCTCTTCAGTGTTATTTTCCGTTACGAGGAGTATTCCAGCGAATCCGACTCCGCTGTTGCTACAGCCGCAACTGTAAAACAAGCAGAAACTACGTGATCATTGTTTTCTTTAAACTTCTCCTCCCTATCTTTCCATAGAAAAAGCCTATTCATTCCACTTCCACTCGTGTGCCACTTACATATTTGTATTATTTAGCTGATTATAACCACTAAATTCCGTTTTTTGATATCATTGGTGTATGATCAATAAAGATGTTTTATGGTGGATGGGTTTCTTACTGATCGGGTGGGGGCCTATTAGCATGACCTAGAGGCCGTGCCGCAGAGTGGTGGGAAAAGGGTCAGCAGACCGATATGCTCAGGTAGCTTAAGGAGAGGTTGGACAGGATCAAATCTCCAGACAGCTCTCTTCACCCTTTGCCATCTCCGGTGGTCTCCTCGACCAACCTCCCATGTCAGCCATCATGACGTAGTCAGTGTTATAAAAACCAACCACAGAAACGAGAACACCAGTCATTGAACATTCTTGCATGCGAGAACATTTGGTCTTCAGAATTGCTTATGTGTCTCGAGAATACCGCCGTATCTGAAATCACGTCCCTCTTGTGGAAGGGAAAAGGAAAATGCGCTGACTGCGGCACACAACCGGATCGTGCTCCTGCACGTGAGCACTCTCTAGTCAAGGAAATTGGCCTAGAAGGAGAGACGTTTAAGAAAAGCAGTTAATCTCACGGAGTCAATATTTCGCGCCTATTTTACTTGGTTGCTGGGCTCGTATTTCAGTACTAAATCAGTGCTGCCGAGCCATCCATCCGGGTTCCATTCAGCTAGTAGCCGTGGTGGTACCACCCCCTCATCTGATAAACATCCTTAGCTGCATAATTGGCCTCCCAAACAATCGACGTGTGGCGTCTCTCTAGTTTTTAACAGCCCTTTTAAGGAACAAAAGATTCGGGTAAGTATCAGTGTTGGACGTCGTTTTAGGTCTTCCGTTAGGCGTCTCCGCATGTTCACCCAGCTGCATCAGATGTTCTTTTCTGTATTGTCCAGTTTTGGTATTCTGCCGTACTTTTGGGCCAAGTTCGTCTGTCGTTAGCGTCCTGAGTCCTAAATGGAGGACGATACATTAATACTGCGCAGAGGGGCTGGAGGACTACTACCAGCATGCCGCAGAGCAGAGGCACAACCTTCGAAGAGTGAAGTGGGCACGCAGTTGGGCGAGCAAGTGAACAATATATCAAACCGCCACAGTAGCGCCATTTGGGTAAATGTGAGGCGCCAGACTTTGACGATTTACTGCAAACTCGTTTTGCGTACTGGGATCTATACTTGTAATTTATCAATAGCGTCCCGACGTACGGTAGGGCATACGGCTGCCGGCCTGGACCTGAGGTGCAATGGTGGAGCCCCCAAGTGGCCCGTTACCAAAACTGGGAATTGAACAAACAATTAATGCATCACAATGTCCACTGGAGAATTTAATGATCGCACCACATCAACGATGGTGCGGAATTTCTTCACGATGACCTACTCTTTCTCTAGAAAACATAAATACGAAGGGCTACTGAAGTATGCAAGTACGGTGCTCGTGACACGAATTTCCATCCGCAACTTCCGATTGATTGGCTGCCAGACGACACCTGGATTAGCCAACAATGTAGACAAAGGATGCTTGTAGTGGCAAAATTAGTTTATGGGTAACCATAAATAAACTTCAGTGGTTCGTATTTTGCTTCCGTAATTCTCCATGTCGAGCTAACAAAGTAGGGGAAATATTATCTCCACAGTAATAACATCAGGATTTACCAAAAAGGCCTTTGGTCTGTAATCTCCTTTGTTGCATAATCCAGTCTTTAGGAGCGTTTAAAGATTTAGTGGCAGAATAAGTGAGCAGAACGAGCTCGAGAGCGAAGATGACCGCGCTGAGCGCCACCCGGGCGGACGGACTAAATGGCAGACAGACGATTGATAGTAGGAGTGTGTGCTTAAACAAATTGGTCCCAAATTCAAAAGCATCAGAAAATTTGTCTTGGGCTCTCTGCAAGCGGTGGTAACTAATCTTCAATACAGTACTTCCAAATTGTTGATTATTTCGAAGAGAAGCCAGCTGCCTAGGCGGATCGGGTATCTTTTTTGAAATTCAGCACTTATTTTATTTATTTACAAAACAAACAATCATCCAAACTTTCTAAATGGATGTAAATTAAAAAGGCTGTCTTTTTCTGCCTCTTTCGTCGGATTTATTAACAATAAAATTGCCATTTGGGCTCCCAATTTCGACTGTCTGCCTTCTCCTATAGCCTTGGTTTCTCGAATTAATCATTTCGCACTTAGTTGGACCCCACAAATGGAACGACTATTTATGCCCCAGCACATGGTTGGTTGAATGCCTCTTTTAGGAGAGAGGAAATATACCTCGAACCTTCTAATTTATCGCTACCCAATGCAACATCTTCTCCTTTAGCTAGTCTCCCCGTTCCATTGGTATGAAGGCCGAGGTGAACCAGGGAAATACCGAGCCTTCTCTGCATTGCTTCTTCTTGCCTTAATTCATTCCATCCTTCTGCACTTTGACGCCACAAAACAGATTATGAGGAATTTGATCCTCAGAGGCACTGTTTAGATCAGAGGTAAGAGAACAATTTGCTCAGATAGTAAGTCATAGGACAAAGTCCATCACATGGCAAATGAATGGAGGGGCGTTTAAGATTACCGAAAATTAGCAGTAATGTGGGCCAAAGTCTGGAACCTTCGGGGTTATTTTTAGACACAGAATGTCACAGTAAAAATTTGATTAGTGCACTTCATTGGAACATTAAAACTGGATTGATAAGTTTTAACTAAAAAAGCAGATTTGAGGTATAACATTTCCGAATAGTCTGGCTTCAGTTGTTTTATCTTTCCGTTAAACCATCGGCCTGTTAGACCCGCTTCGTAGTCTGTAACTGCCGTTGCTTGGGTTACCCTCTCTGATTGATTTGTGTCAAATGTGGAACAAAAGCATTTTTATTTCCGGTGGTGTGTGATGTGGCAGTAACTATTTCAAACACGCAATCTTCATCTTGAGAGTGAACCACGCGGTCGACTTATGATTGGGATAAATGATGACAAATTGCCCTCAAGTCGGCTAGTAGATTATTTCGAGATTAATCGTGAAGTAAAAGGGAGTAATATTTGAAATAGAATACAAAGATAGAGGAATCTGATGGTTAAATGGATATAATGGGTTCCGTTGCTGGATGAACTTGTCAAATGAAGATGATTGCTCAATTTTTTCCTCCTGGACGATGTCATGCCGTAGATGATCACCATCCCTTCTGTCCATTTATTTCCTAACTCAAGCATTCATCACCAACCTTGGGAGAACTCAGGAGTCTGTATTGGTGGACCCAGTCAAAGTGAGCCAAATGTTGAGTCCAAAGTCTAAATACCGGTCGCAAGCTTCAAAACAGGAAGCTCTATGCTATGAATGGCTGAATCTGTCAAGGTTTACAAAGGAAGAGTTTATGCAATCTTGCATCAATCAGCCCATTCTACAGTGACGTCAGACTTGAACAATTTGGAAAGAGCCATTATGTCGGAACGGGTGTCATCTCCCCTACGTTCCACATCTCATGTTATATTGTAGGTGCTACTTTTAAGAGAAGGATTATTATTGTGCTTCCCTAATTCTCTGTTATTCCAACAATCTAAGGGTGTGGATTTATGGGCGTCAATTGAATGGAGGAAGTCGGTTTAGAGTTCCACCTATCAAATAGTGAAAATGCAACCAATGGTTAAAAGGTCTTATGACTAATCTGTATAAAGTCAGGCTCCATGAATGCTGCGGTTTGGGACCTTTATTTGGTGTGTATTTTTGATGTTGGACTATTAAGAAAATGTAACGATTCACCAATCCCGACTCTGCTCTCAATGGTAGTACAACGGTAAGTTGGTTTGTCGGGGAGGTGCGTTTGAATTTCGCCTAACACCAAATCAAGTACCTGAAGCTTCTTAAAACATTGTAACCGCAGAACTAGTCCCTGATGCAATATAAGATCTGTTTTCACCTCCAAACAAACTTGCGCGAATTTTTCACCTGGTCCTAACCACCTTCCTCTCTACCCTACTTTTAGTCCCCAGCTGCTTATTCGGGTTCGCCAGTGACTGTCCAATGAAAGTGGTAAGGCAGGTATTGGAGGAAATGCGGAGGGTGAGGTTGGGGAAGCGGTGTTAGCTCTCTCCCACTCAAATGTGTGGTACCGGGTCTTCTCATAGGTCAGCTTTTCAATGTGGCATGAGTTCTTGTCTTTTTCCAAAAGAACGTACCAACACTCTCCCATTCCCTTCCAACATCTCTGGGAGCAAGCCATATGATTGCAAACCACCACTTCTTCTTCACTCCTGCCCTGTCGGCAAGGTTGCCACAGGTGACAGCCATCATGAACGTCAGCACCTCGGTGATCTTGTCACCCTATTTAGGACGTTGGTCTGACATCCATGGTGTTTCCTCACACCTTTTGACGGCTCCTCTTCTCAACTGGCGTCCAAAATGTCAATGCCATTTGTTATTTCAGTGCTGCTTTGTGACACATACCTGTCAAATTATTGGCTGCAAAGTAAACTGCACAACCACCTACCGCTTTAAACGAAATCTGGTAAACTTTTCATCGTTTCCTACCGTAAAGTGGTTACTTTTAAAATAATGGCCAAAATCGGGCACAAAATGTGAGTGGACTCCTTTGCTGCTCAAAAAAGTATCAATTTGCGCAGGAATAAAGCAACAGCAGAAAACGCATTGTGCAGCCTACGTGTTTCCCCATAGTTTCGAGCGTGGGGCGGGAAACTCGCCCTGCGCAACAGTCGAGCATTGCCCCGCCGTACCTTCGTGTCGCTAACGTCTCAACTCACGGAATGTCGGCGCTCATTTTTACAATCAGTAGATTGAAAGAATTTTATCAATCATTGGTCTCCACAGCACCTCTTAGCCAACTTGAAAGGTTTGCTCTTTCCCTATTTTGTTAGAATATCACCAGAGAGGTGGTACTAACATGTGGTCCCGACGCATGGATAAATACGTGTTCATTCAAACGCACGGAACCGCTGGATAATTAGAAGGTTATACAGGAAATATTGCATAACCAACATGAAATCTGCTTCAAGGCATTTACTTATTTCCTGACTTTTGGCTTAGAGTCGCTAAAAAGGTTAAGGCTTCACTTCACTGCCCATCCTCGCATAATCCTTGTTTCAAATTCACCGAGCTGCGGAAGCCAACGCATGAAGAAGTTACACGAGTTTTTGGTTTTCTTCACCCTACCGAACGGGTAACTCGCATTTCCAACATGCAGCCTCAGAAAAACCTCCATTGACGATTATCTTAAAACTTCTACAATCGCTGCTAGTTCTCGATCATCCTGGAAATCTCACTCCTACTCTCTCCCTTCTGATTTTCTGGGATTACGTTCAGTCATGCTTCACTACACTCTAAGCCTAGGGTCAATCCATTACTGTAAATATGCATGAGTGAGCCGACTGAGTGACCAGCCGCAGACAGTCCATGATTCAGCCCTCTGCACCCCCCACCAATCACAAGTAGGCCCGTACTTGCATGTCACATCTCCGTGTTGACTCACCTGCATTTATCAAGGAAGACCTCTACCCTAAAGTTTGCCCATTGGCAACCTGGTTGGTAGGTACGATGGGAGAAAAAGAAACCTAGTCTACAACACCTTTGTTTCGTGTGAGGGGATAAAGTGGCTGCTACTCGAACATCCTTCGGATGCTTTACGGTATTGCGAGGTGGATAAATTCTACTAGCCTGGGAAAAGGAACGCGAAGAGACAAAATCCTGCCATAAAGTGGGATCAACTGTAAACCAACCAAATTTTATAGAAAGGCAAAGGGGCTTTAAAGCTGAATTTCCCCATGCTAAGCGTTTTTCCTGGCGTCTTGCACTATCTCACCGTCTCTTTGATGAGGACCCACACCCTGCAAGACGTATTTAGGGGGAAATGCTCTCAATGAGAGAGTGCCACCTTTTTTGCATACATAAGTAAAAAAGTGTCACATGATGACTTTCAAGAACCCTGATGAAGGTATGCAAATTTTCTCACCTCCGCCTATGTACGGTGAAGGTCGCTTCATTCTTCACAAGGGGCAAAGGATCTCGGATGAATTCTACCGGGTGACCATTAGTGTAGAGACTCGAGTAATCTTTTGAACGGTCTCATTAAGTTAGAAATTGTTTATAATGGAGTCGTGATGGGAGGGTTCTTCCACCTAGTGACCCGCACTCTGAAGATAAGTAGATTAGTTCGCATCATCTCGGCTACGCCAGAGATCCATTGTCTCAGACTGGATCTCATGTCAGGTTCGTTGCACAGCTAGGAACTTCTCACTGTAACCTGGAATTGGTCCACCGTATTGTGTGTTGTGCATTTGCCACCTGTCCACGCCGTTAGGTCCTTAGGGTTTCGAGGTGGTCAGCTTAACTGATTTCGCTTTAAAACGGAATTTGCTCTTCGAATTTTGCACAAGATTTTGATCATTTAGTTTTGCACAGATGACACAAACAGTGTGGCCTGCAAATGAATGAGTAACGTGAAGCAGGGACGATGATAAAAAAGTAGACTCGAAAAACAGTTTCAACTCAAAGGTGAAATATCAGATAATCAGAAAGGGGATGTGGGGCTTTAGCTAAAACTCGCTTCACTAACTCGTTAAATATTAAAGAAATTCACTAAAGTCGATGCTTCGAATACATCCGTTAGGAGAGCAAATATGAGTCCTTCCACCCCACCTTGTGGCCTCTACTACTTTCCACTCTCTCTCTTACTTTATATCCCAAAACGTCGGTTGAATAATTTAAGCTCGTCTAGTTTATGATACTTGTTTACTTTGGTTTTTAAAGTGTGAAAACCTTTGTTGTATAGCATTCGGAGTAGAAGCTCTATCGGAATGCGATCGCAGAACCTGCCACCCAGAAGTCAAACAACTTAAAATCATGGCTTAAAAATGAAAAATCACGTGGTGCAATTACCGTAGGCAACTATGAGATTTATGTGGGAGGGGGGGGGGGGTAAGTTTTTATACCCACATCAGTTGAAAATGCCGTGGACGCCAAGCAAATGAGTTTTACCTACATGTATTACCAACAGACGACTGATAATGGAGCTTAAATGCTACTTTTTTTTCCACTGGCTTCACATATACCCTGAAATCCCATGGAGGGTTCTGGATTGCATGCCAACTGGAAGGCTTGGGGTCAGAAATGACTTTTGTATTCCAACGTAAAGCTGACAACAATACCTCCGGTTGGCCTCAAACGTTCCCCTCACTCTCTCACTCCGCTCCGCAAAACACGCAATAATTGCTTCCCAAAGGGTCATGTTCGCTTTGCGTGTGGTAGGTTGACAGACAAAGTCGTTCATTACAACTGAGGTCTTTCTGCTCGATGCTACTTGACGCAAGTTGCTGTGACCCAAGACTTTTTCATGAGTAGCATGGGTGGGAGGTAGTGTCTCTCGCCATCCCTTAGATTCCCACCGTAGCTACTACCCTTTCTTGACATTGGGCACGCAAAATGTGCATATGGAATAGACAGTAGAGTAATAAATCTGGCATAAAAGGTAGACCTATGTAATTAGGACTGGGTAGGAGCTCCTTGGGACAAAACGCTGCATAAAAAGTGGCAATCTGAGTAAGCTTGTATCTGTTTGAGAATGAATGATGCACTTTGACAGCGATTCTTTCATTGAGGAAGCAGTTTTTGAAAGCTTTCGGCAGTAACTAACCTTCTATTCCGATAACTTACATCAACTCATCCCGTTACTGTTATTTCGTTTTTTACGACTAATCACTTCCTTCAAAACTAGGTTACAAGGTGTCACAACGATGCCTTTAATGAAGGAGGCCTCTAAATGATTGGTTCCAACTACCAATCGCATTTAAGGTTGATCAATGAAGACCAATGAAATGAAGCGACGTTATTGATTTGTTAAATACGAAGACGTTAGAGAGGTCCCCTTATGGATCACTGAATGTGAAGGCTTGAAGAGTTATCTTGGAGTTATACAACGTCAGATGGATTTCATGTTGAAATAGCCGAAAAAGTTGAGATAACTGTTGTTAAACCTAATTAAGTGAACTAATTCCTTTTTAAGTAAGGCTAGGAAGAACTTCATGGCAATTTGTGTCCGTTGTTTATTTTTTTATTAGAAGTACTCCTAGCCCAATCACAATCCATCTGTTTATGTGCTAAAAAAGATGGGCTAACCTCTGTCAATATTTAAAGATTTCACCTTATTTTAATTGGTTTTTTTTTGGACCAAACAAGAGCAGACAGGAAAAGCTAACTAAACCATCAAATTGTCTGGTCGAGTATGTACTATGTAAATCCCCTCCTCGTGAATGGGTATAAAAGGGCATTTCGAGTGATTAAGTCCAGTGAGATGGATTACTAAAAATTAATGCTTTAAAAGTTCATTTTGACAACCCATCCAATCTGGTCATGCCTGGCTTGCGTCTCTCTCGATAAGGCACACTACCACACGTCGTTGTCTCATTCTTCGCGAATATTTCGTTATTTTGTCATTTTGGCGCAAATTTTTAAATAAAATAGCAACCTGATTCTGCTTCATTTTGCAAGATCTGCAGCCCAACTCAGCTAGGCGGAAAGATGAATACGCAGGTGAAAGATCGATAGGACGATCGATTGATCGATCCAGTCGTTGATCAACCGATTTTTACGTGATTAACAAGACCTGACTAGATTTCACCCAACTCAGAATAGCATGATCAAATTGCATTCTTAGCAGGCAAACTCAACCTTCTTCTTAATAAGATGTAAAGATCCTCTGATGGAAATCTGTTTGATCCAACTTTAGTGATATTCAACTAGATAATTACGCAGTTAGCATCGTCGCCGATTAACTGTCGTCAACATTCCAGAAAAATGTGATAACTTCGGTTTCAAATTACCTCAAGTTATATTAACCATCCAAAAGCATTCCATGTTTCTAATAATGACATTTAACGAAACTTACGCTTGAGTGAATAAAATTGATAGCCCTAGATTCCTGTTCTTCTTTATCAAAACTCCTACACGTTAGAGCGCTAGATGGCATAAAGAAATGAGAGGAAAAATGTGCTACGTCAATTGGTGCATTCGCCAGGAAAGTAAAAGTGGTTTGATAAATTGCCACGGTAACCATTTGAGGACAAAGAAGCAGGCTGCTGACTTATTTCTCTTTTGATTAGTTGGAAATCTACTAGACCAATCATATTTGCACCAATCAGCACTCCAACTGCTGCCCTTTTTGTTAGCTGATTGGCTGTCTGCAACTGTGCTGTCTGGAAGGAGGTATTTAGTGTTTCATTTGCTTCTACCGGTTCCGCGTAGCGCTGAGTTGAATGGAATTTGCATTTATATGGCTCTGGCACAACGAGGGGATGCACTAAACCGTTCCAAATTAAAAGGTCACTTGGAGGCGCATCGTCAGAGCAGTTCCAGTGGGCAGATCACCTGTTTTGTCACCCAGCCGGACAATGTCGTCCTCCACGTTGATGTGGATGGTAAAGCGAAGGGTCAGGAAGTCTTGAATAAGGTGCCTGATAGTTTTGCTATCACGTTTAACCTTATGGAAGCCTCTGTCTAGACGGTTTTTGTCTACTTCAAGATCTGCACGCTCTTGGGGATTCAGGATGAAGCAGACTACTTTGGTCTGCAATATGCCCTCTCGAAAGGCGATTTAATTTGGCTCAACATGCGAAATCGACTTTCTAAGCAAATTCCTGGTAGTCCTCCGTTCAAACTCTTCTTCAAGGTCAAGTATTTTGTGCCCCCTTACAATCTGGTGCTGGAAGAGACTAAGTAGGTGTTCTTTGGAACCGCATTTTTCCTTCCATCCATTAAGTTGAGTAGATTTTATTTGCATTCATTGCTAAAAATCTTGATTTTCTTGTAAGGAAGCGACAGCAAAACATATCTCTTACACCGGAAATTATTTGTTTTTTGCTGTTAAAATTCACTTTAAATCGTTAGTTGGTTGAACTTAAAAGCTCATTTTGACTCCGAATAGGGCTTTAAAGGGCAGTTTAAATACTTCAAAACGGTATTTAGTCCAAAAATTCGTCTCATGCATGTCTTTTTTTTGAATTTACTAATTCATTTGTATTTTGCCCCGTTAACTTCTGGCATAGACTTAGTGATTTGACTTGGTGTTTCCCCTTACAAAAATCCACAGGGTCTCGAGCGAAACCATTTTGGCATTTCTTAAGAAAAGAAGCAATGCAGGATGTGGCTTGTCGGAATGCCTCTCGTCTATGGTTTATGCATTCAGATATAAAATCAAGGCTCAAACTCCGACAGTTAGATGCCACCTGTTTATTAAGGCTCAACCTTACAGTCATCCCTTGCAGTTAGCCTTTATATTGAAGTAGATTAAATTAAAGCGCGAAACTTGTCTGCGTTGGATTAATAATGCAAAAGAAGGTCTTAAAACATACCCCGACGGTTGAAAATTTATTCCTGAAGGAGGCTTTTCTTAAGACGTATCGTATTTCTTTCCACGTTCCACCTGCCGCTTTCCTTAAGGGGGTGCCACATTCTCGTCTTCAAAACTCGAGACTGTGGTACTTCTTTCTTTTAAATAAGTTGTAAATGGTTTACGATTTCCTTTTTTTAAGTAAACAGAGCATCTGCAAATGGAATATGCTTATTTCTATTCCCTCGTCGATATCAAGTTCGTATATCCGGTGAATTCCACGGCCGAATTAATAATTTTCTGTCTGAATTTGCGAGACCTCTCGATATTTTATCATCAGAAATAAAGATGGTTGATTTTACCTTAATCAAATATATATTTTATCCAAAAATAATCTCGAAGCATATTTTAATGTCGGAAATGACAACTCGTTTAGAGAATTTAAAGCTCACCTTTTTAGTGAACCATTCTGAGGAATTGTCTATTTTATTTTTGTTAATCTATCAGGATATTGTACTTATATTTATTTGTATTTTATTCATTCTCGCAAAAGTACTTCTGTAAAATAATAAACTGCAATGATAAAGTGCCAAAGTTGTCTCTAGCCAGGCATTAAATCTTCAGACTTTTGAAGTACTGCACAAAAGGCTGAAGTTTTTATAGAAGCTTGGAAAGTTTCAAGGGGAGAAGCTTTCTTTTAAGCTTTAAACCATGTGATTCTATGCTAAATTTCTTTGTTGTACTGGCACGTTTTTTCCCTCCGATTGAATGAGTTTCGATGCGCATTTTCCCGCCTCTACAAAATTAGTATCCGTCAGACTATGCTAAAAACAGTGAATTCTATGGTCAAATTTTTTCCCACTTAACTTTCATCCAGGTACTTGAAGATTCCCTTCATCTTAATTTTCTCCTGTATCTCTAGCCAACTTGCTTCACTTCGTCTATCAACCTCCCGACATTATTTTCTCGCATTTCAACTCGTCATGATGGTACCCAAATCCAATTTTATTAATTTCCTTCTGAAATAAAAAAAAGTTATCTCAAAGCTACCCGGATGCTGTGAGCACGAAGTAAATACTACACTGAATAGTCTAAAATATCATGCTAGATTTCGTATTCTTTCACGTATCCTATCATCTAGATACCTTAATTTGCCTATTTGAGGCATCAATTTTACCTCAGCATCGTCAGTTGGCAAAAGGGAGGGAACATATGGGAAACCACATTCTAATCTCATCTCTACCTGACATTACAAAGTGACTAAGGTCATTGGGATTTAGCCACCATCTTGAATCCCTTGGCCCGGGATTCATGAGAAGGTGGAAGATGGACCAAAATAAGCAACTTTGCACCCCAAGCTTAGAACATCCATGCTCATTCTAAGACAGGAACATTCAACGGATATCCCTCTTCGGAGACTTCACATTCGAGTACTTCCTTAAATCACCAACCCCATCTAACTGCTTCTTTTCTGTCAGCCATTTACAGAAAATGGTAACTTTTTTTAAAAAGGTGGTTTAACGATAGTAATCCTTTTTAACCAAGTTTCCAGGCTCAGAATGGTCATATTTGAACGCCCTTTTAAATAGCATACCCCGGACATAAATTCCTCCCTAACGTCAATTATTATCCGATGATGGAATGCAGAGTAAAATGCAAAATCGGATGCTGAGGTCGCTCCTAATTACTTAGATGTCCTGGATCAAAACATTTCCGTTTAAATACATCATTGAACCTTTATGTGTCGAAGGCCAGACAGCAGTTGACTGAAATATATTTACTTGATAGTTCTTGCTAAGATACAATTTAAAAGTATGCAAAAAAAAATCATGCCCTTTTCTTTTCTTGAGAAGAAAGATCTGCAGAGGGAAAGTCATGTTTTTTCTTTACTCAAAACGCAAGACCTAACACTGTAAATTCTCGTCGTGGGAAGACCTCATGCCGCGTACCTTGGGGAGAGAAAGGAGACACTGCTCCATCTTCAGAATTCCTGTGATGTTCTTCTAGGTAATGCTTACCATTTTTTACAGCCATTGGAAAATCCCATGACTTTGTGAAGAATCGAGCGGGTAACTGAGACACAAAAGTACAGTGGCAAATGAGATGGAAAGTGCGGATTAAATTGGTTGCTTCAATGACGCAAATGTTGCATAAAAGTGGAATTCGTGACTAGCTTGTGGCTCGTTGGGAAAGGCCGTTATATAGTAGCCTATGATGGTGGTGATTTCATCGAAGAGGATATTTTAAGTACCTTTCGTAATGAAAAACCTATGAAGTTATGCTAGTTACCTTATAAATGACTTGGATCAGGCAATTCATGTTCAGAGGCATTTCTTGGTCCTATTTCCTAGCCACCAATCACACCTCACCAACATCCATTAGCTGAAGGCGCAAAGCGGAGAAGCATCAGAAAATTGCCTGATAGCATCACCTCTGATTATCCAGATGCCATTGGCTTCCTTCAAATCGCTATTCTAGACATCAGAAGCTCCCCAACCCCGTCAGTTAGCAGGTGGGACTAGCCGGCATAGGGTAAAATTTATTCCGGCATCATCTCTGACAAGCAAGATGCTATTAGCATACTATTCTTTTATAGCTGATTTACCAAATCCATTATCCTCAATGCCATTTCTTAACAAAAGATGGGAGGCGATTGGCACCGACCAAATATACACATTTTGCACATTCACATTTGCCCGTTTTTTTAATCCTTCATTGTAGACAACGATTTCATGATTGCATCCATTATTTGAATGTGGAAAGTGGAAGGTGCCTGGAAAATTGTACCCTAGCATTTCCTTTGGAGCACAATTCAGAAAGCTTGTATTTAGACACTTTTTTGAATCCCATTAGCATTGACTTAGTAACAGGTGAAAACTCGAGGGCATATGAAGTACTCCATTCTAACGTCAGCCTTAAGTGACTGGTCGCTCTGGTTCAGAAAAGTCACATTTAGTCAGACCTTTGAATCTCCCATAGTAGTCATCAGCTTAGCTTAAACCCCTTCAGTCATTCCAGGATGGATAGAAGAGTACTCAACGAGCTCCAGAAAGGTTTATTCTAGTAGCCTTTTCAAGCTCTTATTCCACGGTTAATATTCATCCTTTGGGTCCATTTATTTAAAATTTTCCAGCAACATTAAAACCTATTGTTGAATCCTCCTTTCCCAGACACCAGTTCTACCTTAACGCCGTGCAGCAGTTAAAACTGGGTCTCTGGGACGCTGAGACCTCTCTCGAGCTGCAATCCCGTCTCATCGCACTCATGACATACGTCCAATTCGGCAGTTTTAACTCTGCTACCACACCGTGTAAATACGCCTGTTTCTGGTCCGATCGTCGTGCCGAGATTCCTCACGAAGTAATCTCCATGGCTGCCACCTTCCATCGCCAACTAACTGGGATGTCAGTGCGTGCAGCACAATATGAATTGTTGCGGACAACTCACGAGGAGGTGCCTGCTTTTGGGGTCTACTTCTATCAAATACTCGACATGTTTGGACGCCGACTGCTTATGGGTGTTGGACCGGAGTTTGTGGCGTTGTGTCAGACGGATTTCAGTTTTATAGAGAGGTGAGACAGTCCATTATCTTCCTTTTTATTCTCCAAAATATTTTTGAATGAAAAATATTCAAGGCTTGAAATCAAGGATTTCTATGTGCGTCTACACCATTGATTTGATTAGATTGGTGACCTGAAAGTGAAGTCTGAAGCGATTAATAAATACTCGAAGGTGAATCTGTGTTATGACTAAGCAGGCTGTTTCTACTCCGACGTTTGCTCATGGATTTATGGTAGGAGTTATGTACATTTAGCAATTTAGATTTGTTTTAAATCGCTTGAGGCGCATATATCCACCTTATCCTCCCGCGAAAAATGCTTTCAACACAGCATTATTAACTACCTTGGTGTCAGATCAGGTCTGTCTTCTACGCGGATTGTAGTTCGTCTGTGATCAAGATTAAAACTTTCTACTGGAACAGAATTTCACAAATTCATCTTTCGCCAATGGTCAAGCATCTCGTTTCCACGCAGGAAATAATAGTCAAGGTGGATGTTTGATGAGCAAAATATGTTTCAAAAATATTGACGGTGATATTTTACATAAAAAATTTCGTTTGCCTGTTAAGACACCCCCATTGCTGGTATCCTTGCGGTATAAATCAGATAGACAGCGTCAGTTTTTCATCCGTACGGTCCTCCTTATCAGCATAGCTAACAATTCCCTCCCATTGGCAATCCCCGTATTATACAACTCCGATTTAGGAACCGAGATCCATCCCGATTTTGGAATAATAAAAATTTTACGTAGCACTTATTATAGGGCATTTGAAAAGGTGCGATACTTGGTGGTGAATAAGTCAAAGGTGAATACGTGATATTGCGAAAGACTCTCCATTCTTGTCAATAGACAATTACTGGTATTACGCTGTTTCGAGGAACACCATCCAATAGTGCATAAGATGCAAGACAAATTCGTAATCCTGGTATGTGCCCACAAACGTTGCTCCTTCTTGCTGCTCATTCCTTCCCTCTCATTCAGTGTAACCATCTCAGACGCCCTTACGCCAGACTACCGGCTGGCATTTAAACAGCAGTGAGAAA
>NW_020170488.1:0-4852 GCF_000524195.1 Echinococcus granulosus
AGTTCTTTACATCGGTACACTTTTGAGGATTTAAATGGCAATTTAAGGTGCCGGTCATGTGGCATTTACAAAGCACCTACGAGCTAGTGACGGGAGCATCCAACGAAGACAGAAATTTGTTCATGCAACCGCTTTACCACTGGGTGCAACATCCTCCAAATTGACGTCGATTGAGTGATTTTTACGATTCTGAACAGTTGCGCAGTTGTTCAGCTGACAGTTCGTGGTACCCTCCATCAAGGTGAACATTTTCTCCTTCCTTCCCCCATTACCTCCTCAAAACCGCCTTCCATCCTTTCGCTTTTCCTCCCTTTCTTCCTCCCACACTTTCGAACCAACCAAGTCTAGGTGACGCTGCACCAATATATTGTGCACGAGATCCGGAGCCCATTTTAGTTCCGATGCCCTTTTTACAAAAGCAGACATCTACCAATAACTGATAGCACAGACGAACGATGATGGACAGAGCGAGAGAGAGAGAGAGTGATGGTGGTCTTAAATAGGTTTAACGTCCGTCTACTCGAAGTAGTAGCTGGACGTATAACTCAGTTACCATTTTTGTCTTTGAGACTGCATGATGTCAGCCATTTCGTGTTATTCACTTTTACTGACGTCGATACTGATGGCCCATTCGCCTACTTATGCGTGGTCCGTCGTTGTATATTTATCCAGGTAAATACTCACCATGACACAACCACATTTCATCGCACCTGAGGCATCAACGTGGCTGTGCCAAAGACCGTTTCGTTGGGCCTAACCGTAGCTTAACTTGAGGCATTCCACAAGTCACCTTCACGGTTCAAGTTCTATGTCACCTTAACAATTAGTTCTGCCACACACGCCAAAAGACTGCCGACTGAGGAGTCTCTACCCCCTAACATACATGAGGGGAGTCTGACGGTTCTTCTGCTTCATAGTACTCACTGCGCCTTGACTCATCCCCTTCATTCCTCAACCAATGCGAGGCACGAATGTTACAGTCCACCACACGCGTCGATGACCTGCCATACAAGTAAATGTCAGTTGGGATCGTTTGGCAACATCGACATCAGCATCAACATCAGGGATGTCGTCAACGACAAAATGAAGGAGATAGCAATCATATCCTTGCTACAACAAGGTAGAATGAGATGACGAGAGCATGAGGCAATTGCGATTAATCCTTTATGCATGGGTAATTTCACAGATGTGAGCCAATATCAGTGCTGATTTCTTGTGGAAAGCAATTATTTATTGAAAGATGCAACCTCTTATTGGGCAGACGGATGCAGCTGAGTTGAGCTGGGCTGTTGAGACTTTTGCAAACTCAGTCAGTACGGAGGTAGGGGACTCACACGCCTTGTCCATCAGACTACCGTGAGGTCAACAACGTAAACCTCTACTTCCTTGCTTAAGGATTGGAGAAGGATGACCTTAGCTAAATCAATGCCTGCCTGATGTCGAGACTAAGACATTTTTGCTGAGATTACCATGGTTCTGTGGTGGGAGAAGCCTATTTTTATTACTGTTTTTTTTTAACATGCAGATAATTTGAATGTTCGCAGGAGGGTAGCACATTACCGAGACAATCACACACATGAATTGACTTGTTCGCAGTCACGGCAAACAGTGGAGACGACAGGCGCTGTGGACGACTCAGGCTTGGCTAGAATGCTCAAGTGCGGCCGTCCCTCAGACACACACATCTTGCGAACCCGCCTCCGGATCGTATATAAGCTCCATTGACAGCTGAGCGTCCCACCATGTAGGTGCTGTTTACATCACCAATTACTTATTATTGGCACAGCAACAATTTTTGTGGATTTTTGTGTCCACCTTTCCGCTCACCCCATTGGGTAGGATGAATTTGCAGCCAAGAGCAATCCAGGCGACGGCAAACCGAACTCATCACAATCCTGCTTTTGTGGATCACGCATTTAAAGGTGGTAAAACTTAAACTGTCATGCGGAATGAGTTTACATCAGGGCAACTCTTTGCGTACCTGCGTTAAAAGAACCTTAATTGTACAACTTGATGGCACCTCGCGATTTACTACAAAGTTCAGAAGCACTAGAAGTTGGATGCTGAAAAAGTTCACCTGAGTGGGAAAAATTCAGTAGAAGCAGATAGCTTTGCATTGGGGCATCAAGCCTTCTTTGAGCCTTAAAAGAAGCCCGAACCTCGCACAGTACCTATGCAAACCAGTCGTCAGTGCCGCTGACTTCCACTACAGTTGGATCTACGAAGAATTGACTTCTCTGCCAATACAAGTGGCAACATAGCCCACCTCTCTCCTGATGCAGTGTAGTCTTGCATCCCCATCCGTGTTTGTGAAAATGACAGTCCTTTTTTGACCGATATGCCTTCTTACTTCGCATTAACGATACATAAAATGAGGCCGCGATGCAAAATGAATCCCCCAAAAGATTGACAGGTTTCCAGCAGAAATGACGGAGACTTCTGTGCACAACTCTTTGGAATGCTGTATGATGTGGTAACGAGGAGGTAATGTCGTTCCTGCCCGACTTGTATTGTGTGCCTGGACGATAGCAACCACGATGTTCATTTACTTGTTCTCATGTCATCTCCAAAATGGGACACATTGAAAGGCCTGCGCTTCAGTGTTATGATACCTGGAAGGGATGAATGAACAAGTGCCAAGGGTAGTGGTCCATATTACTACCCAGAAATTGGAAAGAAACGTCATAATTTGTCGTTTTTAAGCCTAATTATGAAATGTATTTAAAATAGGAATTTTGCTTTTCATTCTATAAAGCAAATGCATGTGTTCAACTGCACGCTTAATTGCCCATGCACTTCACTCCTCCCTGGGTCCATCATTATTCTGCTGGTTTTGACGAGTGTCCATTTGATTTGTTCTTCTTTACTTGAACGCCGCATCACGTCTAGTGGAACGTCCCGCAGCTATAAATACACCTCAGTCCCAATCTACGAACATTCACTTATTGAAATAACTCAACACCTGGGTCATTTTGCAGTATTTTAGTGAATTCTGACGCGTCATTCTTTATAATGAAGAAGAGGGTGTCTTCTCTTGCCTAATTGCATTTCTCGGAGAGCAAATCATCACCAGAAGCAAATTGGATGGCTAAGCCATTTCCAAGTCTTGTGTTTCGCTACCACAAAAAGGCACAAAGGCACATCAAGAAGGAGGAAGAAATCAAGACGACAGAGAAAAGTGTCGTACTGAGATACTTGTTCCCGTCATTGCTGGCATCACCATGGTCCGAATAGCTACCGCTACTGTCAACTTCACTTCCACTGCCACGGCCAATGCCAACATCCACTGCCACTTTCATTTACAATACTAACACCACAGCCTCTGCCAGAATCTTTGTGCTCATTTCTACTCTCTTCAGTTCCAATCACGCCATCCGTCTCTTTTACATTCCCACTTGTTTCATCTTGGCCTCCAGCTACATTTGCGGTTTTTCACATTAACTACGAGGGCTAAATAAAAGAGTGGTGTTAAAATGAAGGTTGTAAATGCTCTCATTGGCGTCAGCTCTAAAAATCGCTTGCAGCACTTGTGAACCCTCCTTAAGTATCATCCATGACCACCTGCGATTGGTGCCCCTCACTAACATGGGCTCAAGTGGATATGTGGGTGTGGGTGCCAATCCGACTAAAATTTGCACTGCTTTGCGGACTGTATTCGAGTGTGACATTATCTAAACGTCTGCAACCCAACAAATCGCCTCTGCCTCACACTCACCGGCACCAAGGCAGGACAATTTAATGCAAATGTTGGAATGAATGTTGCTAATCTGTCAATACCAAAACAGCAATGGCTACTCAGAGGCATATTTTGTCAGTACAGTGCAAGTACAATTGACGTTCATTACAGGGACGCATATGATCCTGACTCTCACATCAGGTTCCCCTCGAGGCATATGAATACACCTTGACACAGGGCATACTGACCTCAAGGCCAATACCATTTCATCTGTATGCTCTCATGACGTGGTTTTGTGTGCCTCCGTATGGATTTTCTTGGGTTCTTATGCTCAGCAGTTAATGGAAAGACTTTGACACGGATGTTTTCACCACCAACGTGTAGGAGTAAACAAGAAATGCTGAACGTCGGCACAAGACAGCTAGATGCCCAGTGAGGGATCCCAGAGACATCAGGTCCCTTCAGTCCAGCTTATGCGTCGTATGATTTGAGGTATATTGGTCTCATAGTAAGAACTACAACTGCTATTTAAATGAATCGGCATGTGATATCGGCAAACGAAGAGGAAATAAAGAAGAATGCGACGTTTCATAATAATTGGAAATCATTCACAAAGATGCTCATTTTTGGAGGCAAATGAGCAAGAACTCCTCCACGGTTGCTAGCACACCCTGTATAGTCTACTTCTGACTTTCGCAAAAAATAATTATAAACTCCACAGCAATCCACCTCTTTTAAAATCCATCTACAATAGAGCATGAAAAGTTTAAGCGTGTTTACGTAAGAGACGGATTACCGTCGAATACACATCATCATTACGTACCCTGATAAACTAAGAAAGGTAAGAGGGTGAAGGCTGATCTGATTTTAATGTATACCTCTGTTTGTAGCACTTTCGCATTCTCGAGTAGGATGTCCCCTCTAGTGAGTAAAGTGACTCATTTTGTGGCTTATCCTTACCTTTTGCTACTCGCTATTCCCTGTTTGTTAGTTGGCCTTACCACTGCCAGCAAGTCACCAAAGCCAACATCCAAAATACAGCAGCACTCGACCACTCAAACAACAACAACAGTCAAAACGATATCGGAGTTGACATAAACAATAAAATGTTTGCTTCCCCCTATTTATTAAAAATGTAAAAAGTGCATTTACACATCCACAAATACCTGTATTTAT
>NW_020170488.1:4952-39874 GCF_000524195.1 Echinococcus granulosus
GGGCACCAAGTTACGCAGCCTGTTAGGTAGGTAGGAAACCGCATCTAATTTGCATATTTAAGCTACGCAACTTCGTGCACACCATCTTCGTCAGAAATGTACAAATTATCTGTCATGCATTTGCCATGTACTCCACGAACTAGTCAACCCATTGCGTTGACGTATTTGGTGCGTGTATTCATTTGGCACCCACACGTTGTGTCGGACAACTAGTGGAGGCAGATTGTCGAGTAGCAATTTGGCTGAATGTAGTGTGGATAAAAAGTGTTGTTTGCTTTATTGCTCACCCACGACTGGACACTTATGAAATACACGATTCGATGTTATGGCAACCCACGTAGGCTTGAAACGAGTGAAGAAATGGACGCCAACTATGGAAGCCTATTTTACCATCCAGGAAGTAGAAAGAAAGGCTTTAATCTGGCATGTCACAAGCCTGATGCTGAAAAGATCCAATATGGAATTCCGTTGTAGCAGTTATTGTCATAGGTACATTGGAACATCGAATTCGCTTCCCTGTGAGTCTTCTTCGCATTGGTTGGTCACGTCATCTGTGCAGATGCCTGTACCGCACTACACGGAGATTATGTTGGCGATCATTCATTAGCTTGATTGCAATCTTTTAATTAGTGATTCCTGAAGTGCCAATTTGAGAAACTCAATGCATTATCGCCTGACTACGAACGTTTGGCAAGTCGATTTCTGTCTTCCTACTCATTTATATTAGTAGACCACCCAAACCATCATAATAATAATAATTTAGTAATGAACGCTGACCGTGAGAATAGGCTAGCTCAAAATGAAGCTGTAAAAAAGAGGCCTGTTACTCACACAATTAACCTGTGTAAGGCTCTGCATTTCCCAATATTTAATGTTGTGGTCACGAAAATTAGGGTTTTACAGCCTGTGTGTGAATCAGCGTAAATTAGTGACATCGAACCCATCCTGCAATTCATGTGGGTAGAGTGGTAGTTGCATGTAAAACAAACACTTCCTTTAAACCAGTGTATTTGACAGGAAAATAAGGAAGGATATCGAGGCACCGGATTGTCCGCTGCACACATCTTCCCCTTTGTACTGAGGAAAACGGAGTGTTAAACCCCTTCCCAGTAAGCTCCAGTTAAGTTTAAGGACTTAAAACTATCCTGCATTGTAGAGATCGCGATCACGTGTGTCCACACATTCAACGGCCATTCAGGCTAGGACGAATCGCCTTGCCTAGATTTGTCAATGTACAATCTGGGCATTGCGCACTGATCTCCAGTAGTTTAGCTTTTATGGAGGCTAGATAGGCATAGCGCAACACCTAACAACTGTGTGAGCAAATGCTATCAGCTAAATCAGTCCTTTCGTCCATTTATTGTATTAGGATAACTGCTGGAGTCTCCTGCAATTCCAGACGATTATTCACACTTTTCGGCTTTAAAAAAACTTCCTCGGAGTTTAATCCCTCCGACATTGCTCAACCCTCCTTGGCTTGTAATCGTGTTGAGGCCTCCCCAGTGACCTACATGGCACAAAGCCATAATCAGCGTATTTTCACAATCACGCCATGGTCAAGGCTGTTTAAATACACTAAAAGTGGAGAGTGGGATTAACCTGGGACTCAACGGGAATGGCAGTAGACGCGGATGCAGTATATTTGTTGTGGGTACGCTGTCAACGTCAAAGGTCTCATCTGTCGTACGGTTAGGACCTCGGCAGTGTCTATGCTCACAAGCCAAAACACCAATGTATGATTTATCAAAGGCAAGTGCTAATAAAACAGTGGGGAATTTCGAATTTACGCATTTATTGTAGAGTTCTGTTGTGCTTTTGCGTTTTTTTTTGCACTATCTCGGTGTGATGGTCATTTTCACCTTGTATATAGCCTGCCAGCCCTTCCTACGCTCATAATAAACCGTTTTACTTATCATCAACTTCTCCTGATGTCATGTAAGTGTCATTTCTACCACTTTATGCCTAATTTGGTGTATTTTTGCTCCACGAAGATTGCATGCCTTTTCTAGTAACTTCTAATTCTGACCTTCGGAATTATATTAATTGCAACAATTAGTTTATCATTTAATGCAGTCGTATTTCACCTTCTTCCCTTCTTCTTTAAAGATTTCGATAACATGTCGAGACTGACACTCCGAGGTAATGGAGGGAGATGTTGGGCTAGGAAAGGACTAATTTTCTACTTCGTTGACTGGGATCAAAGCTTCAGCTAGCAGGTTTGACGGCTCCTTGCAACAACATTACCCTTGCTGACAATTCACCATGACCCTCTTGGACTGAAGGAGCATATAGCTAGGATGCCCAGATGAAGATGTGGACTAACGCTTTTTGAGAGTCTCAACTACAGCTTTAAGGGAATGTTGCAAAATACGCTTTCTAACCATATCAAAGTTAATAGGCAATGGCTCTACTTCTCTGCCACCCGCCTTTTCCACCCCATTGTGATGGCTTACATATGTGAAACCGTATCGCCCACATGTTTGCATTCTATCATCCTTTCATTTCCTCTTTCCCCTCCTCCTCTCCTCCCCAAATGGTGCATGTGCGTCGCGTTTTTGGGACTTTTCTAACCACTCAGAATTTCATTTGGTAGGCCAACGGACACATACACCAGCATCAAAAGGCATTTATGATAAAGCAGAGAGGACGAAACACCCGAGACCGTATCAGGAATGATTTTCCGGTGGTAGTCAAACTCATATGGTGGATTTTCACGCATATCTCACCATCAGTATTGTTAAATTTATCATGTGTTTTATTTGCCTGACGAAGTCATTCGTGGTGCTTGAGATCAAACATGTAGTGGCTCCTCATATCAACTAACTGCCCAACATTGCCTACCGATCCGTATATCAACCGCTTTCTGTCTAAAATGGTGCAGCAGATGAAGGTATCAATGACGATTCAGGCTTAATTTAGGTGTGCATAAAAGTAAATCGGTAATCACAAAAAAATTGTGGGGATGTTTAAAAAGACAGCAGGCAACAATAGCCATACAAGTTTTTAATCAAGCCGCCCATGGTGCACACCAATTCCTTCTACTAAATGGAATTACTTGTGCAGGTTTTTGTGTGGCTAGACGAAATGACTCAACGTAACTTGTAGAGACTTGCCAAGAAGTTCTTGAGGGCAGGCGTGCATTACAAATTGGAGAAAAAACATGTGCAAATCTACCAGTAGGCTACACCTTTCTGTAGCCTTCTCTGCTTTAAATCCGTCTACCCATCATAAAATGTAGCCTAAATCCCTTAAATGTGATTCCGGCTTATTTGGTTAAAGAAGTAATCTTAACTTGGTGGAGAAGTGACAGAAGCTTCTCGCCCATTATGCTGTATACCATTTGGAGAAGAAAAGATGGTGGATTCTAATGCCTAAAATTATCCAACTGATCCTTTTGTATCTGGTGATGAATCACTCACAGAGGGATCCTTCACGGCAAGGAAGACTGTCTCCTTTTGACTGCCAGCAACATCTAGGTAGCTAATGAACAGATGGACACATGGACAACTTTGACCTTCTAAGTCTGTCAATTCCCTGTTCCAATCTCTTCCATATTTTCTACAAAAACTAGCCATTTTGTTAGACTGCTGAATGATCCCCAACAGCCAGTCTGACTTGCTATGAAAAATGGCTTTGCAGCCTCTCAGTGTTTGCTAGACGAACGAAAGCATCAATGGCTCCCCCCACCCCCGCGCCCCTCATGGTTTACTATATTCCTATCCACACTACCCTTCATCTATACGCACCACCAACTCTGCCATCCTTAGAACACTGTGCATGCTCTGCAGGCTCAGTTGTTCACTTGTTGACGTCCAAGCAATCTTTTCCCCCTATATCTACTCCATGCATAAAAAAGTCTTCGCCTTGAGAGGGCAAGACTAATCAAACAGTTGGAGTGGTTTTCCATCTACACAGGCAGATACTGCCCATTCCTCATCCTCCTTTCTGTCCCGACGCTTTTCAAACCTCCTGACATTCACCAATCGCATAGCCATATGCAGAGTAGGATGGACAGTCCGTTTGAAGGAAATGGGGAGGCAGGAGTGTCAGTGGCTAGGGCGAGGGGCAGGTTCTTTGATTCCAAGGTCAAAACACTCAAATGGCCAAAAATTCATCCATTTGTGCCTGAAACAGTTTCCGTAAGGTAGATAAAAGGGGGTAATTGGAGCACTTGACAGCCGCAGTGATGCTTTCCAAAAGTTGCAATTATATCGGGTTGTCTATAAGTGTAGTGCTGACAGCCCTAGAAGTAAGAAAAAGGCAAACATCGGAAAGCCCTAGTCCTTGCTGTTTTGGCTGCGTGTATTTTCCATGGCTATAGCTCCTCGGCCACTGGCATGCCTTTTATATCTTCAGGAAAGACTGAAAAGAGTGCTTTGGTGTCAGTACTCTAAACAAAAAACATTGTGATTGACTAAATCTGTGGGACCTCAACACGGAAGAGGGACCGACACCATGTCCACTTTCAAACATTATCCCAAATTTGTGTTCTACCAACATAGAATTCCCTAATAACGTCCACTCTTCAGTCAAGTGTATTAAGGAAATAAATGCAACTCCTCCCACATTTCTGGTACCCAAACGGAGCTCTGATTGACTGTTGGAACAACAGGGATGACTGACCCCTACTTTTTTAAATGAATTTTGCCTTGGAGCGAACATTCTTACGAATGCTGATTGACACAGCGCCCAGACCTAAGCGATGTCTAACTCATGATTCCGCCTTCCCCAGTACGGGTCACAAAGAGAACGCAGCCTTGGATGCAACAGAATGGACCAGCTACAACAGTGACAACTATCGCCCTGCCTCCCAAGCGGTTTATAAGGTATTGACTACGTTGTGATGAGGGAGAGTGAAAATGGATCGCAAGGGGATTCGACATCATGCTGAACCAGTTTGAGTTTGTTGGTTAGTGTCACGACTTCCTTTTTTTGCTTTGAACCTCTCGGGTCTTCGGTACGTCAATGCTGCATCATCCAAATATGCATGCCCTGTTACACCTTCAAGAATAACCAAGAGTTCTGCAAGATGTGACAGATATATGCGGTCGTAATCAAGCTTGTTGGATTGAGCTCTCTCTAGGAATGCAAGTATTTCCTATACTTGTAAATCTGGTGCACTGAAAAGGAAAATTTACTGCAAATCAGTGGCTAGAAAGACAGCAATCACATTTGAACCTAATTTGAAAGTCAAAATAAAGGACGTATAGCCTTCCCCACTAACACTTTTAATATTCACCTCCTCAGAAAGTAAAGACATCTCCATTATCCAAGATGTCGCCTTAATCAAGTAGAAGGAGGAGCGAATAAGCTGTACTGTTTGGGCGGATGTCAACAGCTCAGCTATCACTCCGACATGAACATATAACGCCGCCTGTGCGGGTGATGCAAACCTTCAAGGCGTTTTTGGTACCCAAGACCGATCTCACTTTTTTTATCTGATGCGCCATATGAAAGGGAAGATTGATGCCCTATAATGTTGGTGGGTTCTAATTTAGACAGACTGACATGCGGTCCAGACCAGTTTTCAGACATGCACCAAGTAATGCGAATGAGTGAATTGCTGAGGCTGCTTGAAGCCCCAGAAAAGTGTTTTTTTTTTCAATCTTTCAAGAACGTAGAGTTTCCCCTGTCCCTTTTGACAAAACGATGGCACACATACATGTACATTAGGAGTACTAATAATTACATCAAGGTCAAGGTCAAGCAGACGCCGTAAATACGCTATTATCCAGCCAGCTATCGCGCTAGACATGCACATGCCGTACGGCTTTTCCTACCGACGTCTTTGTCTACTAACTACAGTGGCTGGGAGCTTGACAAGACCCAAACACATCCACATGCCCACAAAGTCGCTGTGGAAGTTAAGAAGCTATTTAAATGAGTCCCACTCGCATCACCTAGCAACTGATGAACAATAGACTTCCGGGGCCAAGCATTCACCCGTGCAGTGAAAACGTGGCTCTAGTTTTCCAGTTTTCGTTAAACAGATGGACAAATCGTTGGATATTTGCTAACTTATCTCCTCTTCACACTGCACAGTTCTAATACACGCACCTCCTCAACTGCCACTTTTAGAGCACTGTGTGCTTTGTGTGTGTGTGTGTGTGTATGTGTGTGTGGTGGACCGTAGAAGTAAGCACTTCGCCACGAATTTTCCATGTACTAAAGAGCAGGCAACAGTTGTGACTGCGATTTCTCTACTCAACACAAATCGATGCAAGTGGATAAGTCTTGAAGGTGTGAAGGAAGAACTTCCACTACTTCAGTCAAGGAGGGCCTCTTCTTGCATGTTACTGGTCTTCCTTCTAACTCTCACCTCTCACAGTCACACTGAGTTGTGAGGAGGTTTGCTATCTTGCCATAATCGGAGGGAGATACCGCCTTATTCTGACCCTTTGTGCCGAATTATACATTGTTATGGTGAGTGCTTCAATAAGCAAGGTATTCTGGGAGCTTTCTGTGGGTGGGCGCACCACTTAAGCACTTGTGTCTATTTCTTGCATGAAAGTTAAAAATCAACCAAGATACATGAATTTCTGGCAAATCAACTTGGAAATTAAACAGTTCGAAGGTAGTGTCTTCAACCAATTTTTGCCTTCTAACCAACTTGTACTACTACTGTGGGCCTAGTGGAGAAAGGATTTGGAGGTGAAAAACAAGACCCATACAGTGAGAAAGACTTACTGTTTTGTCAGCAGGCACAAAACGCAGCAAACGCCTGTCACATGTAGTGGTGACAGCGACACCACACGTTAGCATATCCACACAAATAACTCCATATTTGTTCTCTACTATATATGCCAAAACTTTACCCCATAAACAAGCATGTCTTACAAGCGTAGTTACTCTTTCTGGCATTGACAAGTGCTAAGCACTCAGACTTCCTAATGTGGAAAAACGATGTATAAAATCACACCAGCATCCAATTCTTATGTACCGATCGAAAAGGTGGAACGGTGAATACGCTAATGATTATGTTCACCGTTTTCACGGGAGGATTTGCCGATCACCTGTGGCTAGGTGAATGTCCTGTTACGCGCTCAAAGACTGGAATGTCAGCCGTGCAGTGAGGCGGCCGCGACTACGATAGTGACGACAACAAACGGCGTCTCGTGGCGTGGCCCGCTTCAAGCCTTCGCTGTCACACATGTGCTGACTGCCACTGTTGCCTGCTGTGCCCATTAACGGTGTCTAGGTAGACACGTGACGTGTGCGTCAGCGGTTGCCTCCACTAAGACACACAGGCGGCCGGTGACACTCATTACTGCGTACGGCTCTGTTTTGTCGATGCTAGTGGAATTAGCAGGTCCGACTTGATTCCAACCTCTCTCACACGCTGTGAGGAACCCCAATACCCACTCGGTAGCGTTGATCACCCATGCTCAAATTTGACTTTGAGGTGCCTCACAAAATTTTTTGCCTACTCTTCACGCAGTCTCATCTGGGTGGGATGGCACTTCAGGGATTATTTCACTGAAAGAATGAGCAAGCTACCATTACCCATGAAGGATGATAGTAACCTCTCCGAATGAGTGATAAACGTAGACTCCCGCCACAAAGTGGTGGTCACCAATGGGTAGGCAGCAAGGAAAGCAACTCTACGTGTATATTCTCAGGCTGGTGCCAAACGCGACATCAAAACTTGACAAGAGCTCTTTTAGGAAAAATGTTTTTTAGTTGTTTTTCAAAGCTCCTGGGAGCAAAACGCTCACATGTTTTCTGTTTTCATTCCTCATTCCTTTCGAATCCCCGCTTATTGTGAACAATTACTACTTCTAGGGGCCTCAGGTACGGCGCAGCAAGCCGCAAAAAAGTGCAGTGTGTAGAATGCTGAAGTATTTTCTCTTATATGTGACCATAAATTTGCGTTTTCATATGTGTGGTAATGTGATGCATTTTTTAACTGAGTGGTCACTTCACAACCCGACGTGGTCATAGGGGTCCCCTGTCTCTTCTTCACTTTAGAAGGTAGTATGCCATTTCGTACTGCTGTGATTTTATTACGACTTCGAGGACGATTTGAGATGCTACCTCTGTATATCCGTATGTTTCATTACAATTGGGATTCAATGAGTGCAAAATCACAGTTGACCAGAGGCATGACTCTTTCATTCCTTAAATGTACTTGAGTCTATGGGACCCCCTTTCAGTGTGGTCATACATGGAACTGCTTGTGTTTTGCATGGAATCCCTTCAGCCTGTGCGTTTGCTTCAGGTGATTTTCGGAATGAGGAAGAAAAGTGAAGTCGACTTACAACTTGTGCAATAATGCCCACCATTATGAATTCACCTTTTGCATCCTCACCTAGGAGAACAAGGTGGAATAAGATAAATTCCAAACCTGATGAAAAAATATTGGATTATTTAATGTCTTTATAAGAGAAAGAGATGAATACTTCCAGCTTATCCGTAGATATCAAGCGAATTCGTTCAATCATTCAAATGATTTACCTTATTTTCATAACATGGCGTAGGTGGTAAGGCATAAGGCAGAATCGCGTCTGCAGTCCACCACGCACAGACAAAGCAGGCAGTGTTCCAAGGGTGGCGGATAAAGTGGTGCGCGCAGTAGACGTGGACAGTGGGAAGAGGAATGTGAGTGGAGGAAGGTTGGGTGATAGCCATTGAAATGTTCCCTCGTTTAACGAATGTCCTAACGCTAAAGCCACGCTTTTCTAGTGCGGGTAAATGGATGGTCAGGGAAGTTCATTACTCGTCATCGGGTGCTAGGTAGCTTCAAACAATTTGATGAAATAGTCTACTTTTATAACTATGTATTTTGACATGCCTTAATAACCAAAAAATAGCAATCTCGGCCATGTGGCAACAATTGCTGAGGCTAAAGTAACTAACAATCAAATGAAGCTTGCAGATTAAACCCAACGATCGCTTTTGCGAGTGCACATTTTCCTTTATTCCGGAATTCGGAGGCCACAGAATACCGAAAACAGGTGCTCCATGACTGGGCATCGCAGTACACATTTTTGAATACGCCATTTTAGGTGACGGACAGGCATATTAGAATAGCGTTTTGACTACGCGGACAGCACTGGTTTCAGAGGAGGAGGAGGAGGAGGAGGAGGAGGAGGGAGGGAGGGAGGGAGGGAGGGAGGGTCAGACTCTGATCTCCATAAGAATCAAATTATTTGTTAAATCCCACATTTAACAGTACATGCTACCTTCCTCTAATTACTCCTTTAAATCTAGGGACATACAAGTGGGCGTAGAAGGGAAAATGTAAAAATAGTCCACTAATGGCACCGTCAGCGAACTTTTCGTTCTCCACCATGGATGCGGACTTCTACAATCGCCTCGAAGGCTTCATGTCCAATCTCGGGTCTTAAGCTTAACCGCAAGAGGAAAAGAAAGCAGACCTTACGCGCATTTCTGCAGAACATATTCCCGGCAGCCCTAAAAGTCGCCAATAAACCAAATCCACTTACAGGAAGAAAAGACTCCAGCCAAAGGGTTCCTCTGTCGTGACAGCAAAATGAAGATGGGGGAGAGGGGAAGAAAGGAGGGACTATGCAGGGAACCTACAAGGACTGATAAACCGCGCTCTCTATTACAAAATACAATGAGTCAAATGTCTACCAACTTGATCTAACATAAAAAACAGTCTGCTCTATCTCTTTGATGCGTCAGTCAAATGTAACCCCATTGTTCATCTCCCACCTATTGATTAGCGCATGCATTTGAACCATGAATAGGATCACCTGTCTCGATGTCTGAGCGAGAGATTCTCAACAATGCAGAAGGTTGGTGGTGGCAGTGGTCTCTGCAAGGTCCCGGAAATTTCGCCTTCAAGGTATTCTTCATCGCTGCGCTTGTCTGTGCTGCCCTGTCAGCAAGTGCGGAAATCTACGTCGACTCGTACGACAAGCACACCTTCCAGGTGTACGTAGCACAAGACGCTCATAAAAATCACTCCAACAGTCGAAATAGCCGCCCTGCTCTCACAGTAAGCGTTTCTTACTTGTTATTCCATTGTTGATGAGCATTTTTGGTAGACCTAGATAGGAGCTGGGACTCCTACTGCCTTACTCACTCCCAACTCTGAAAGGGTTTAGAAGATGGGTCCGAAAAACATTAGCCTTTTAAGTTGATAGTGGCTCCGTGTTTTGACTTTTACAACTCGGCAAACGCCTCAATGGTTCGTGCTCTACCGAATGTCATGCGCTAAAGTACGACATTCTCTGTCTGTCCATCTGCTTATTTATCTCCCAGTTGGCTTATCGCTCTTCCTTGATAGTACGAGACCCGAAGAGGTTTCTGGTTCCAGGAGGACAGGATTTTGAGCCTTGACAACCAGGCATGGGGACATGTGACACTGATAGGTCACCTTTATTATACGTCTCGCAATCTCGTGGCTCACCATTGTGATCCCTCGAATGGTGAGGCGTCCGCACTAACCACCCACGTAGTGGTGGCAATGCTGCTATGTGCCATCTTCCTCCTTCTCCTCTCCCTCCTTCATCTGGGGATGTCACTGCGTAGAGGCTGTCCAATGCTACTGATGCTAACTCTGAGCTGCAACTGCCTTTTTACTGCTCTGGTGGTGCGACTTCTCCGCGGTCTTGAAATGCACGCCTGTCTGACTGAGCATTCGTGGCAAAGACTGCCTGCACCACGTCTGCAACTCAGAAAAAACATCTCCATCGTGTGCTTCCAGGAGACCGCCTGGAGTCTTGACACAGAGAGCGCCGGTGTTGAGTTTCTCTTCTTCCGATTCAGTGGTCTCATTCTCATTCACATTGCTACTGCACTCCTCTTTTTCTCTTGGGCTTTTGGTACTATACACACGAACGGCAATACAAACGTGAGTGTTTGAACTAGCATTGTGTCCTCACTACTCTGTCTGACAGAACGCAATGATGCTTCAATTGGAACCGCCATAATCTGCTTCTTTATGCGTGACAACCAGTTCATCTTTTGACCTCGGTACTGATTAACATTTCAGATGCTATAAATTCGACGCACACTCGCACAATATACTTCTGACTGAATGTTCTCTTTAGGTGACAAGCGGCTAACCGCAGGACACTGGTCCCTAGGGAGAAACGAGCTCGAACCCTCATTGACTCAGTCTTCCCGATCAGAGGGCCTAGTGGCAACGATGGGATGCGGTGTAACGTGTTCACAACTTCGTTCATCCACCTCCGTCTTCAGACTCCTTGATCGGAAAGACTGAGTGGGTTGGACAATCTCATGCTTATGTCGAATAGGGAAAGTTTGCAGCATGTCAGAGCATATGGAGAGGGAGTGGTGACGTCCGCCCAGCCATGGGGTTGGTGTAAACTTGCTGCATGCCACCTAAAAGGTCACTTGAAACAAATATAAGTTACACTTCTGTCGACGAATTTTCCCCTTTTCAGAAATAATACAAAATGTAAAGATTCTTCTACTTTGTCCTAACATTAGGCTTTATACCTTACTAGAAAATGGTAATAAATTTGGAAGTTTTTTGATAGTTGGCCACTTTTTTCCAGATTGCAAATAGAAATGTGACAAATTTCCCACTTACATTTACAGTTTTACTGACCGATACATTTATTTAGAACTTATATCCAAAACATTTTCAGCAGAGTAAAATAAATTTGATCCGCTTTGATGGGTTGGTGCTAAAGGCTGTGAAGTGCTGCGGGTCCTCAAAGAAGCCCAAGAGTGCTACCACTTGGCGGAAGCCGCGCTAGCGGAGGAGCACTCGGAATGGCAGTTGGAAGCCCAAAGTGGGGGTAAAAGGCAGACGTGGGCGTCAGGTTATGCACCATCTAATTGACACTGCTGGTTGCGAGGTGTTCAAATCGGTTTGACCACTGCAAAGGGTCAAAAGTAATTGCGAGACCAAAGATTTAAAAGCCACTTCACCTGTTTGGTGGGTCTTGTGCTCCAATTGGTATGGAGCGCGCAGTCCGTCTTGGCTCTTCACAACGGCGCAGTGCCAAGACTGAGCGATCAATCATCCACCCAAGATCGCAGCAGCAAAGTTGCTCACACTATTTCGTCTCTTAAATAAACACCTTGTTCTCCATACAATACCGTGGTCGCTCATCAAAGCCTAACACCTTGCGAGAAGAGCTGGAGCTGTAGTCCCTACCGAATACGCATCGTTGTGCATGTTTTCTCCATCTACCCTTTTTCTGAAAAACTGTAGACACAATGGGCGGAATATGTTGCAGGCCAGTAATGTTAGCAGAGGACGTGGAAGAGCCCAACTTGTTAAAGCCAAATTTTTCAATTTTTTTATAGATTACACTCGTCGTTACTTTGTGTCTAAGCTTTATTCCAAAAATGTGCCGTGCTTACTTCCCACTCGCCTTATTCGTCTTTCAAATGATTGCGCAACGGCGATTTATTGCATGCGATTCGCTTCATCATCATGGCTATCCTAACAGCGCCATTGGATGCAAGTGTTAATGCGGCTTTCTGTTTACGCGTCCTTTTTAGCAACCACGTGGCTGCGGTAACACGTCCCCATGCCAAGTTGCACCCCCAAATGTTTATGCAGCATAGCACTAGTAGGCGTCAGTAGTATATGCATCAAAGGCGGTGGCCTCCATTCTTGTCGCTGTCACCGAGATGAAGGAAACTGCCGTTTCTTCCTTGCCTCACAATTCTTTTCCTGACCCCAATTCATTAAGCCACCAAGTACTAATTCCCTGCCTTTCAGTGCCTTCCCACATTATGATACCCAACTCCCCTTGAAAGGGCACATGCACACTTCCAAATCATAAAATTACATCACGGAAAAAAATACCTCAGTTTCTTAATTGGAGCGATTGAACTTTGTGCTCTTATGTTGACTGTAGTGGGGGAGGGGGGAAGAAGGGGGCGCCGAAAATCACAGAGAGACCCCATCTCAGACCAACACTCCACCGATAAGTGGCCTTGACAAGCCAATCAAATTCAAGTAGTCGCACAAGTGCCTGATGGAATTGGTCTGCCAAACGTAAATGTAGGAGTGTGGAGGTTTAAAACAATAGATTCGTTACGTTTCATTTTCCTGTGAAGTCACTTTTGAGGGTCTGATTTCCACAGTTATCACCTAGTATGGCTGTTGACCTGTTCTTTGTTTTAGTCAGCTGAGCCGCCATGTTCAGCCCAATTTTGGTGGTTATTCGAGAACTCAAACGTGGAAGAAGCAGAAGTACTTAGTATCCGGGATTTATTCGTAGACATGCGAATGGTATGCAGTATTTTGTCTATGCCCCAACTCAAAGATGGGTGAAGGCACATTGTTGCACCATGTGCTTTAATAACACGGCGCAATATTGCGCAACAAACTCAACGAGTGAAACAATCCCAATGCATACTTTTGGTTTGCCAGTACTTTGTTTGTAGCTACGTTGATAAGGGCGTGTACCAATGGCTTCTGGAGGATTGATTGTCTTTCCCTCAGGAGCAGATTGCTGGTTATATTAGAGAGTGTTGACTCTATTTCTCCTCTACTCATAGCTAAAGGACGCTCTTTTTACTGCAGTGGGCTGGCACTTGTTTTAATTTGTGTTCAGCTGTGCGGCCTTTTCGTTTCCTGTGGAGTGGCCTACTGCTTTAGCGGCACGAATATCCGCTTGGCGCCACTAGACACTGCATCACGCCGATTCTTCTCTGTGGTACTAATAAGTCACTGTAGCACTTACACAGAAATAGCTTAGACGCTACACTCATACGCTTCAAGTCGTCCTTTTGACGGTTGTCTTGGCTTTTATTAAGGCGAGTTTCTTAATAAGCACAGTCAGTACCTCGGTTTCACTGGAATATTCACTTGACCAAAACACCCACTCATGCGTGGAACACGCCATCTCATGGACCGAATGCAAGTTGGAGACAGGTGCAAACGCGCAATGGCCCGCATCAACACGCACGCTCCTTAAGCTGCACGAAGTGCTCCCATTTAGAGAAGACAACAACAACAACTTCACCTCACAGACGCAGGGAGTGGTTCACCATTCGCGATAGTAGCACAAAATTCTTCGGTTTGCGTCCACATTCCAAAGGGAAGAAAATATGGCACATTTCCAAAAGTTGATTGCATCAGACGATGGAGAAAGTGTTCGCCTACACCAAGAGGACCCACCGTTAAGTTAAAGACACTTAAAGATGAGTAGCCAGATAGCAATATGACGCTGAATGTTTAGTCAAAGAGGAGAAGAATACACTGATTTGCGATGGGCATGCAGCCCACCTTTGACAACTGAATCTGGTCCGGCTGATTCCTTTACTATTGACATCTCATTTTGCACCCAACTGAACGCCTGGATCAAGAAGCTACATGAATGTCACCCGTAGCTGAGTTGACTTTGTGAAGAAGGTTAAGAAATGTGTGCAAGTATCTGTTTTGCATAGATTCAATCAAAGAAGGCTCTAGACATCAGATTTGAAAGACATGGAAGAAGCCATTTACGGATTCCGCGGAGATCCACAATGGATGAACCGTCAAACGTGCATCATCTTATAGCAGTTACCTCAGCCACTTTTTCTGCCAAAAGGTAACTTAGAGCTGCAGCGATATCGAGCCTTAGACGGCTTACCAAGTTTAGCATGGAGGCGCTTCCCCATTTGAGGCAGGATGAACAGTCGGGCAGTTAGAAGGAGAAATATGTACCAAAGTTGGTTTCTGCAAAAGAAATTTTAAAGTTTTAGGTCAAATGTCTCCACTTTTGGAAGTATCAATTGTTGAGCATCATCCAGCCCTTGGGAAGCGGAAAACCAATGCCCATCCCTTTACAAAGAGGCCAAAAATATGGGTCGGAGTCCAGCGTCTTCTCACCGCCCCATTGGAAAGCTTAGTTGGTACTGGATGGTACTGGCTTATAGCATTGACAACGCTGTAACGGTAGAAACATAAGTGACCGATGAAATTGTTGAAGGCGATGATTATTTAGATGCTTCTTGCTTCTTCCCAGGTTGTACGACTCCCTTCAGTGGCCTAGCCTTATAATCATATTCCAAGACTGTCCCACCGCCTGCCATGGATACTAAAGACACTACAGTAGAGTAAGCGCTGCAGAGAGTATTGGAGGAGGAGGAGGAGGAGGAGGAGGAGGAGGAGGAGGAGAAAGGAAGGGAGGCGGGGGCCGCATATCCGAAAACAATAATAAAAAAGAACGCAACCAGGGGACGGAAGAGCGCTTCCCTGATACGTAAAAAGTTCATTAAAGATCTCTAGGTCATACTGACATGTACTCATGGGGGGTTCACACGCCTGGTGAGATCCACTGGATTTGAACCAATAGCCGAGATTAAAACTCATAGACGAAATTATCGATTTTTAAAGTCTTTTGGAGACCCAATTGGTACATTTTGAGTAGCAAAGTTTGTTTGGGTCCTCCCTAAAATCAGGGGTAGGCAAAGCCTTCACCCTCTATGGGCAAATTATCCCCCCAAGGTAGTGCTCAGGACTGTATGGTTTACTAGCTAGAGGCCAGGAGGTGGTTAGATGAACCGCGAGGATAGATAGGCAACCGGTGTCACCTGACACACACACCCGTTTGACTTGGGCTAATATCCGCCACAACAAGTCAAGGGAGATAGGTTCCATCCAATGCTATGCTTCTCATCACCCTAAAAGGGGCGACTATTCTCTGGCCCGAACAAAAAGGGCCATCTCAACCGATTTGCTAGCGACTGTGCTAAAACATGCTTATTTACAAGACCACAAACGGTAACTCCGACACAAAGGAGATAACATATAGGAAAGGAGTGGTTGTTTTTAATGAAAAAGACAAAAACCAACGATAACTAAACGGTTGATAGCCTCATTTAGTCCGTATGGCCCGTCTCTTCAGAAGCATCGGAGAGAGCAGCGTTGTGGACGATACCTGAGGTCTGGCCAATCAAACCAGCAGTAGCATCGAGTAGATTGATGGGCGTCTTTCCATCGGTGATGAGAGTGCTCTTCAAATTCAAGGCTTTCAGCATCCGCACATCACGCTCCACACCTGCGCAGGCGATGTGGCGCAGATTCTCTGAACCAATCGCCTGAACCCTTTTCAGGTAGAATTCTGTCTCCATCTCAAGTTCCTGACGCCTACGTTCCAGTGCAAGGTCGTTTTTCTTCTGCACAAACTCCAGCTCCAACTCACGAGCTAGCCTCAAACGCTTTATTTCAGCCTCCTACACAGGGAAAGTGGAGAGGAGATTAGCAGTGGAATAAACGAGGGAAGCATCATGAGCTGCGCAACAAACCGTTTTGATGCTGTCCGCCTCCGCCTCCAGGCGCGCTTTCTCCACCTCGGCTTGACTGGCGATTCGCATTGCCTCCGCTTTGCTTTGAGCCTCCGATTTAGCCTGTCCGGTGCTTTCAAGAGTTGCTAGCTGCACCTGCAGCTCCAAGAGACCCTTTCTTGCTTCCTCAGCTGAGGCCTCGTCTTCTATCTTCTGCCGCTCCAATTTACCCCGTGCCTCTTGCTCCAGTCGTTCTGCCTCATGACTGAAATAACGAACACCAAGTAAGGTAACAAAATACACATTTTTAGTGAGATGAGAACGAGAATGTGGGTTACCGAGCAGCGGCCTCCTGAGAATTGCTCGTTATCTCAATGGCCAGTTGAACCGACTTCATCAGAGCATCACGAGTGCGCTGGTCAACAGGCTCTACCGATTGAATATCCACACTTGTAACCACGAGGTTATTTTGTGGGAAAAAATATCTTTCACACATTTCGCCAGCGGCGTTCCTCCCGAACACGGCTTCACGAATAATGTTTGCCGAGTTCTGAAGAACGAATTATACAACATCACCATGTAATGCTTTTGTGATACCAAAGCACTGGTGGCATTACACAATTTACCTTGTGAAAGACGTCAAAGTTAACAGAAGCAACACTGCCTCGGACGCGAGCTGCTATGGCCTTGCAAAAGTCACCGATGAAGTCCGGCAGAGAAAAAAGTTTCGCCGCTTCATCGTCAGCTCTCTCCGGCGAGATCTCAAAGTGCCAGTTGTAGGAGAGTTGGATGGAGAGGCGAGCGTGATCCGCAGTTTCCACGATCAACACGTCAGAACAGAAATCGGGTCCAAGGAGGAGACAAATTGAACGAATCACATTGGGGCGTTTGGGTTTGCCACCACTGAGACTCAACACAGTGAACTCTTCGTCTGGATCCAGCATCACAAGTTCTGGACCGAAGGCAAATCGAGCGCGTTTACGCTTGTAGTCATAGATCTGTGCAACCGCATTGTGGGGTACTCGATAGTTCACAACTCGTGTCGGGTCATACTTGGGCGATTTCGGTTCTCCTGCATCCCCTCCTCTCACTGCTCTTCCACGACTTGCAGCGACGGATCTATCAGCTAAAGGGTCTTTTGGCGATAGAAGTAATTCCTCCACAGCTGCAGGCAAAGTCTTCTCCCAAAGCTCCTCGTTTTGGGTGAGCATATATGTTGAACCGACTACAGACCGCACCTTGCCCGTGATGCGGTCACGAACGTAGATGCCCTCGTTGTCACCAAGAGGAATCGCCTTTCGTGTGCTCACGATCTCTACTTCAATCGGCGGAACGTACTCCAGTGGGCCAACCAGCATCCACTCCTCACCTGCTGCGCGTTGCTGTCAAAAGAAAACCAGGTAATCAATCAATTGGACTGATAGACAAGTTTCCAAGTAATCACGAAAACCAACCTTATCGCCATCCATGAAGGTTTCCAGAGCTCTGATAATTAAACCATCTTCCTCGCCTAGGATATAGACGTTCTGAATCCCCTCAAGAAGACGTTCGCCCGGCAAAAGGAAGAAGGTTTTCTCGCCTCGCACAAGCATCTTTTTTCCAACACTCGGCACACCCTTTTCATCCACAGGATCACAAACAACACAGTAGTTTTGTGAGGTTAAGATGATGGGCTCCGCTACACAAACGACCTCCTCGTTGACACTTGGAATGTGACTCTCGGTATCCAGATACGTAATTAGCCACTCCTCACCATGGCGTCGTTTGCGCCCAAAATCATCGATGTGAGATTTTAAGGCTCGAACGTGGAGAGCGTGCTAAAGATTTTCAGTGAAACAAAACGCATCTGAGCAAGAATCACTCAATAATAAGTCTAAGAGCAAATTCCACCATCTCACCTTTTCATCCAAATTGTAGGCATGATAAGTTTCTACACATTTTTCGTAAGCCCCAACCATGTAGGAACCTGCTTCTTTTACCAGCCATCTCTCCCCACAGACACGTTTTCGTCCACTTCTATCAGTGAAATTCATCAGAGCTTCAATTAACAGTGCCGAATTGGGTAGAATCATTTCGGCCGAGCGTTGAGACAGAACAGTAACCTCCTTTCGAGGTTTATAAACACCTTTAGATTAAACAAAGAGATTGAAAAAACATGTCAAGAAAAGGGTCAATGAATCTGAATTTGCTGACTAAGAAGACCTACCCGGCCCTTCAAAAAGCCACTGTTCACCCGGAATCCGTGCATTCCCATTGTCATCAGTAAAAGCAACAATTGCACGCAGAAGCAAGGCTTCATTAGGAGGCAGTATCTTCAAAGGAGTGACTTCTCCCTGAAGTTGTTCTCCAGGATATAAGGGGAAAGGTGGTTGCGCAAACCGATACTCTTCTTCACCATAATCGAGGACGACCTGGCCACTTTCTGTGATTACTTTCCCCTCACCATCTCTCTTCACGGGATTGAGAATAATACAATACTCCTTAGCGGTGACCGTCACCATTTTCGCCGGCATTTGCACAATACTATAGGGGGAATAACAAATGGAATGATCGTGAATACCTTTCATGATCTTTGCGAATAAATGTCAGTGGACCAGTAACGAGTCTTGTTATGTTAGTGTTCCTGTCAAGAACATGAAGGTACTGAAACGGTGGTACGGGAACGACAACATCTGAAACCGCACTTGAAGAGGCCATTTTTGAACTAGGAGGTAAATGTCGTCAGTGCCTTTTAAAGAGCCGCCTAGCCAATAAGGCGCAAGTGGCCTTCCTCATTAGTATTATTGGCCTAGCAAAAAAAGGGTTTAGGAAGAGTGGATCTGCATTAATTTCCCTGCCTTCTCCAAAAAAATTGTGTATTCGTTAATTATATATTGTGACGATTTAGGATGCTGGACCTTGCGAAGTTTACGCTAACACTGAGATCATTTGATGAGTATAGAAATTGTAGCTATTCTGAAGACGAAGGAAAAACCAATACCCAAGCAGAATATACATGTTTTGGACACAGGAGGCATTGCAGCCTGGAAGTTAGCTCACCCAGTATGGTACAGTGGTTAGGTCAAGAGTAACTCTCCACCAAAACAGAGTTAAACAACCATCGTATTGCATGCAAACTGCCTTTCGGAGAAAACTTCAGGCATTTTTATCATTTTTAAGAAAATTAGCCGCCTTTTCATCAGGGCTCCTACTGCTCTAATGATTTATCCGTCTTTAGGTAGGCTTTGGAAATTGTGGCACAAAATGATCTCCCTTCCGTGTGGATTCATGCAGTATCCTATTACTTAATTTGGCAGCTTTTAGATTTTCCCAGTTTTCACTGTCAAATGTGTTTATTTAGTGGCTACCTGTATGCCTCAGTGCGGTGGACGTGATTCAAAATGGTGCTGGCAGTGGACGTCACCCCTGCCGTGAACTCCTGTAGGCCCAAATGTGGCGTCCCGAGACACCCTGAAGACGAAAGAAGACACAATACTCGGGCAGAATATATATGCAGCACAGAGTATGTGTTTGGGCTACAGGCATGGCTCGAAGGCCAGCCCATCCAGCGTGGTACAAGAGGGCCAATCCAAGGCACAAAAGTGGCGCCTCGCCAATATCGAGGGACAAACCACTACCGTATTACACAATTCCTTCATAGTCGACAAAGACATTCCCGCTTACGCATAGTTTATTTGATAACGTAATAAAGCCAGCCAATGTCGAGCACGCACCTCACTCTGCAGAAACCAGCTATTCTGCGCACACTGAGCCAAGTCACTTGGCCCCCGACTACTGACTTTTTGACTTTTTATAAGTTTGTTTTCGACCAAGCTTCGGGTACCAGAGAGGAACGTGCTCGTAGATGGCCAGTCATTAAAATGACTGTTAGCCCAACTTGCAACATGTCTGGAGACCCATTCCGGTGCGATGATGCAAAAAAGCGGACTTCAGCCACTTGTAGCGACTACCGTCTAGGCAGACGAAGTAATTCCCAACTTGCTCCTTGTTTTTTAAATAGCACCCGGCCAAGCCTCCTGAAACAACCTAGGCAACTTTGACATGAGGCCGTGCTTCCGGAATGCCTCAATCTCACTAAATAGGAAAACTCCACAAACACGCACACACGTGGGTGACGTTGATAGGTAAAGACAATAAGACCGAAATGAAAGACGGTGGTGGGTGCTTGCGGAAGAAAGAATGAAGGAGTGGTCTAGATGAAAAACTTGACGCCCTCTCCACCGTCCATGATCTCGGCTTTGCCGTGCTTCTCGAGGTAGCGCAGTGCCTCTGTGATAACGGCACGATCAAGGCCGTGGAAGGGCTCACCCTCAGTGTCATCACCGTCCGTGATCTCGTAGATGGTGCACACCGTATTGCCACGGCCTGTCGCTCGCACCCACTTCTCAATATCAGCCGCCCAACTACTTGCCTTGCGCCACTGTATGCTCGCGACTTTGTGCGATCTGTCATTTATGCAAAAACAGGCACCTTTAACTGACTGAACAATCCAACCTCCATATCTGGCGTGACATTCGCCAGTCTGCGATAGCTGGTTACATAATATCATGCTGTAGAAAAATTGGCTGCGCGTAGAACAATACAACAGCTGCAGCATCCTCTTGACCTAGGGGAAAATACACTTGACGTTTTTAGATGGCAACAGTTAAATCAATCAGTCCAGTGGAGCAAGTATTAGTGCCACGTTTGAACAACAAAACATCAGGGCTACATTCCTTAATTTCCATCCTGAGGCTCTGGTAGCGAACGTGTCATCTACGATAACTAGCCACCAAATCAATGTCCGATCTCAAATTCTAAGGGAAGAAAAACGTCGGATTTCGTGCAGATGATCAAAGTCCAGGCTCAAACTATCAGCATGAATGCACAAAATGCAAAAAGTCTGGCATTGTGGGTGATTTTCTACCTCCGATATTAATTTATGTAAGACCAGAGGCAGGAAAGTTAAGTGATGCATGGATGGGCGTGAACGCCCAGTCCATTTTTATACTGGACAAAAGTTGATGCAGTGAAACCTCATACATTAATTTGTTAGACACAACTCTTACACAAACTCTACAGACTCCCGAAAATTGAACTAAGGGAAAAGGCCTATTCTCTAGAGCTAAGCTAGCAAGACTTTCCAAAAACACGACACATTCGAACAACTGCCAAATTCGTATGGTAGCAGGTGCGCGGGCGAATAATAACATGATTTAAGAACTTAAAAAGAAGTACCTTAAGTCCCCGATAAAGAAACAACTTCCGATGTCGGTCGGAGAAAGTCAATAAATGACACATTTGAACGAGCAGTTCAAAAAATTTGCCATAATATCAGAAGCAACCCCATACCTGCCAGCGAAAAGACCAACACCTCCAACCACAAAATGTGTTTCCGGCATCAAGGCATTGCGTATTAATCCTTTAAAGCCACACAAACTTCCACATTGGGTTAAACTGCACTATGGATAGTTACCGAGTGCTAGTGATTAAATACCTGCAATTGTGGGTAGACTGGATCGACACGAAGCAAGGTATAAAATCCCCGACGTTGAGAAGGTATGAAATAGTGTTTTGGTGGATTACACGACCAACTATTCAAATCATGAAATACGATCATTCCGTAAGCAATTAAAGTCAACAGAGTGACATGCCCGCCACCGAGGACTTAGAGGAAAAATGACCACCAGAGACCGGACGTCTTTTCTGTTCTGACATGCCATTAATACATGCAATAACGAGATAACCGCTTCAAATACTGCTACAAAAACAAAAAAATGCAACTTTATCCAGATCGAAAGGCAATTCGCAACTATTTAATCATTTTAAGCTCGTTCAGTCTGTTTGCAACACAATATGGTGTAAGCAGCCACTATGAAACGATCAAGAACACGCCACATTAGTGTTGCCTGGGCTCAAAATCGAGGCATCACGCATACATGAAAATGACAGTGAAAGCATTGAAAAATAGTTACCAACACACCTATCTTGCCATTCCAAGTTGCCGCGTCTGTGCAGTTCATCAAAAATGGTCTGAATGAGTTGTGGATTTGCTTTGCGGTTGATTTTTGCATTACTGAAGAGCTCACACCGGGAAGTCATGAGAGTGGATACATCGACAGAGAATAATTTTTTGCTCTGAAAATAGCTTAACACCAATTGGCACCAGGCATCCATTTGCTTATGACGGGTCTCCTCATTCGGTTGGAGTGTAAAGAAGGGTGGAAAGTCGTACTGCCATGGCCAGGAAAATTCCTCATTTGCACTTGGCATTATCTGCAATGAAGGTATGTGGGGAGTTTTGTAATTCCGGGTTGTTATTGCTTGTTAAAGTAGTTTAAAGCGCCAATGAGTAAAAGCTGCACTGAAATCTAAATGGCATATAGGGTAGCAGATGTAACTAAGCCCAAGAGTTTCGACAAACACAGCGACTCGCGGACACGGGATAAAAAAGTTTGCTTCAAACGCAGCAGCAAACTCATTGTAAAGTGAGATGACCTTAAGTTACATGAAGCAGCAAATTACTTCGTTTCATGTAGTCCACCAGAGGAGCTATGTACTGCAATCATTTTGCTGGTAATGACTAACGCCCACGTATAGCTGAACTAAATGCTGGAAATCATCCCAACCAGATGTAAAATATGACGCTTCTGGACCAATCAACCGACGTGCAAAAACAGGCAAATCTAACACCGACCTTTGATAAGAGGGGTTATAAACTAACAAACTTTGACCTTGAACTGTTAACGGTAGTAGTAAATAAAGGCCATTTATTGGATATAATGTCCTTATAATGCAAGTTACTGACTCATAGTGTCTTAAAATTAAAAAAGCACTTCTATCATGGAATCATGTTAGACAAACTGCTGCCCCACATTTTCGAAAAAGAAGTGCATTGTTTTGACCTAACGGTAGTTATATCAACTGTCTTAACGATCGAGCTCATACATTTGGGCCCATTATTTGTGAGAATCAGGATGTAATTTTTGATTGACACATGCGAAACTAAATCTTATTTTTTCAAACATTTAAAAGAACTTCTCATGGCAGCTTTACCACTATTGTTTTTAAAGACAAATTCCAGGAACAAAGGTAGTGCAATGGGCTAGTGTTACTCAAAATACTCTACACAAATTGCTCCAGTTGCTCTTCATGTGTTTTGCAAACAACATTATGTGTTTAAAACAATTCTGTGACAACAGCACTCTTTGAGGACTTTTTTGACTTTTTTGAATATACTCTTTTAATGCGGCATTGCCCATCAGGTCATCTCATTCTAACCATTAGTTCAATGGGAAAGGTGCTACCTAGCCTCCCTTTTGCACCGGTGTGTATTTTCATTGTCAACATTGGATGTAGCTCGGTAGGGGCTTCTGACTCCCAAAGTTCTATTTGCAGTGGATAGTTCCGTAGCCACCCTTTAATTATCGTTGATTGCATTATTTTTAATAATATTTCTGGTTTAGTGGGCAACTGGTGCTTTAAATTGTTGTTCCTTCCCTGTTTTTTAAGCTTGCAATCTTTTAATTTGTCGTGTCTATTTATCGTAATTCAAAGTGTGGCTATCGCAGAAATTTTGATGCACTATCTCTGCTCTTCATTGCCTTTGCTGCTTTCACTGACAGCAGTTGTCCAATTGTTTTACTTCAAAGTAATGACCAAAAGGAAATTTGTTCCTCTCTTCACTGAAAGTGGCACGGGCAGTAGTACGGCTGTGCTTTTGCCGGGTCGTCATCCGTGCCAGTGTCTCGCCGTTCGTCACCGCCTCATAGGCAACTGCACCAACTGCGGGCGGATTGTTTGCGAACAGGAGGGCTCGGGTACCTGCTACTTTTGCGGCCACTTAGTGATGTCTCCAGATGAGCGGAAGCGCCTGCAGGCGGGCACCAACGCGGCACGAAAGCTTTTTGAGCAAATTAGGTCGGCTGCCTGGGCTTCTGGCACTCCCACACCCCCTTGGGTTACTCGTAGACATCGACGAAAACGACACAACAAAGTCCGTAGCGGTAATTCGGAAGACGATAATGTGGGCGAATATTCAAAGAAATCATTTGATGACTTGGGCACGGAGGAAGTAATGGAAGAAGTGGAAGACGTGGACACTCTTCCTCCTGATATCGACGCCCAGACGCGTTTGGAAGAAGGTATTTCGGCCCATTCTAGTAGCTTTACCACGATCTGGTAGGTCTGGTAAAGGCGATGCTGCAGCGAGATCGATTGTTACACTTTGACGCGACAACAGCTAAGCGCACCCGGGTGATAGATGACGAGTTAGACTACTTTGTTAGTGAGGGCACTGGAGCGGCAGCGGTGTGGCTGGACCCGCAGACACGGGCGCGAGTTGCTCGTCGAGTAGAGGAACTGCGTGAGCAGCGACGCCTTCTCCGCTCACAGTCTGTGTTTGGACTCAGCATCGACTTTGCCAACATGACAGTCACTGAGCAGGTAAGTGAGCCAATTAGTGCTTTGGAAGGGTATATGGACGGAGGAGTAGATGGGCCCAGCTTTGCTTTCTACCAAAACACGAGGGGCGTTTAGGTCACATTGAGACTTTTGAGTTTACTGAAGAAATGTAAGGAGTTTTAAGGAGTGAAAAGTGAGTTTTTATGACATATTCATCCGCAACATTAGTACCTTGCATTTAACGAATACGTAGGATTTTGAAACATCCTAGGACACTGCGCCACTTCCACGTCGGCGGTGAATCGTCATTCCCCGATGCACATTGGCATTATGCTGCGACATAATGCCCGCAAGTTAGCTGCGTGTAATTGTGCGATCTGGAAAAATTATGGCTTTAGCTGTCCAGGTACTCTGTGACGTCGGTGTAGTACTCAAGTTTTCTGTACTAGTCACAAACGGAGGGATGTTTTGGTACTCAGCATACCCTAACTTGTCGTCGCTAGCTTCCGCGAATGATGCCGCTAAATGTTCTCACAGGAAGATTTGTCTCTTGCGATATTTTAACAGAAATTATCGATCAGTTAGGCACTGGGGATCGGCCATTCCACAGACTAGTTCGACGTTCACAGGAGTGACCACTGTGCTGTGGGCTGGTAACCACGACGATCGAGAATAGTAACTGATGCATAAGTGCATGCATTAGAGTGTTTGGATCGTCCAACCGTCTTACTCATGGGTGGCGGAGCAAACCGTCACCGTCCTCTTTTGTGCGGTGGCGTGGCATGACGCGACGTAGTGTGGTTAAAGTTCTCCGTTAACACGAGTAGATAGTCTTTAGTTGGGAGAAACCTCTCCAACCTTAGTAGGGTGCTGTCAGTGCGAAATGGCATAGTTACTTGTGATGTGGATGAGGGGTGGACGGACTGATCCTCGACATGTGTGACGGTAAATGTTGGTAGTTCACACTTCGCACTCACCGCCTCGTATAGTACCGCCACAGTGGGAAGCTATTACCCTTAAGCTGTTGTTAGCATGACCGTAACCGGATCAGTGGGGTGGGCACGCGAGGTGGGTGCAAAGTCGAGGGTGAGAGTGGAGGGAGGAGTCTTTCAGCGCATGGTTGTCCCCACCTCTACAGGATCTGCGTGGGTCGAAGCCAGCACCGACTGAAGAGGACCTGGCAGAATTGACTCTACGGAGTCAAAAGCATGACAAACAATCTACCTCAGGCATCTCTGATCCCCTTCTGAATGTACCCACTCCACAGGCAAGTCCCATTTCTGCCTGCCTCTAGCACAACTGCCATTGTCACTCAATCACAGGCTGCTTGGTGTCCTTCTCCGTTCTTTTAGTTTATGTCTCAGTCCCTCCAATTAAAAGCCGCTGAGAGGCAGGTGGGAGTGAAGGAGATGCAACCTTCTACACGCTTGCAGTCATCCAGGGTGCAGGATGCCGATCAACAGAAGGTAATTGACCGTGGTGTCTGTGTCAGCATGCACCAGCCCTGGGCCTCCTTGCTGGTTCGGGGCGTAAAAATGTGAGTGTCTTCCCGATGCATGCTCGACAATTCATTCGTTTGATCCGTATAAAATATGGGGATATGTACACCTGTTCAAGCGCTTCTCTGCCTCATTTGTTTTTAATCTAGGGATTCGTGTTCAAGCTGGTGCATTTGCGTGTCCGAGAAGCACTTTACGCACCTTCAAGATTATTCACTTTTTTTACGGTAACTTGCTAAAATGATACTAGAAGAACATCAATCTGTGAGCAATAAAGTTGAACCGGGAATTTTGACACCACAAATGTACAATGCATTTTATCATTGCGTTCCTGTATACAGTGGTAGCACCTACAAGTGCATCCCACCATAATGACTAACAGTCGTCAAGCTTGTCGTGAGTCAGTTTAGACACCCTTTATTCACGTGGCAGAACATGGTGCCAGTGTGTTCATGTAGCAGCCTGCAACGGGTGGTGCAGTCTCTTACCCGAACTCACGTATATGTACTTGTGTCCACGAGGAACCTTGATCATAGTACGGCGCAAGGGAGCATGGGAGCAGGTTAATTTGCCACTCAAAAGTAAGACGGTTGAACTACTCGAACGCTTCAATGATAACCACGCGTTCATACCTGACTGATGAATTGGTAGTCACGATTGCTAATGCACATCACAGCAGGCATTCCTCTAAACACCTGGCCAGTACATGGAATGCAGGTCTGATCCAGACCGCCCAATTGGTGTGCGACCACGTTGAAGTTGTCATGATTAAAACAGTCAGTAAACGGCTGCCGTCATTTGAAAGGGTTGAGCTAATTTAATCTCAATCGTTGTATTTCGAAGCGGTTTTGTAGGTCTTCGACGAACGCTGGAACAAGGGTATGTGTGTAGGCAAGGACAAAATGTGCACTGATTACAATACTATTCCTCACTCACACCCTTAGTAGACTCGAAGTTCTCGGCTTGATTTGAGCGTCTCTGGTTTTCCCCTTTCTAGCTCCTTTTCGCTTCATTAAATGAATAAAGGCATAAATGATAGTTCTTGCGGAATTTTTGTTACAATCGAGGTGTATTAGGAGGAAACACTCCTTTTAACCCATGAATCACATTCATTTTGCATATGCACTTCCACGTGTTAGTGTTATGACCTTGTCTACTCGTGGTTAAACATGGAGTCTCGGCATTTTTCGCGTTCACTTATTCTTCAATGCCTCCAACACTCGCATTACCGAACTGACCAGTGTGATTGCTGCATTAAGTCTGAAAAAGATTATCTATTTATGAGACTCGAAACATCCTGCATCCATTGTGCCAATCTCAACCAACCTATATTTACGACACGACTTATGACTACCATTTCTTGCGATGGGATGAAGATCACATTGCATACACGCTTTTGTGACGTGCAGGCTCATATGAGAGCGCTGAGTGTTGTACCGACGTGATGCTGGTGGTATACGTGCTATCAAGGGGTTTTCTCACACATCCTCCGTTTTTCACTTACACCCTCAATCGCTTGCTTCCTTTTCCTCCCACTGGAAATGAGCTCAGTCACGAGGGTCGTTCGTGGTACTCGGCGCACCGGGGACCTCTTTGGATTGCAGCTACTGCAAAGACACCCGATGAGGAGGAGGTTCGCGCGATAGAGGAGGCTTATCTGGAACGAGGTGAGTTAGTTGATTGGCATCCCTTGTCGCTTTGGTGAGCACCTATTTTTTGCCTTTGAGGCTAACGTATTGCTGATGGCATCACTCACTGTTTTGGTCACTCGTTATCTTAAAATCTTTCAATCCCTTTTGACTTCTGCGTGCTTATCTCTTTTAAAATTGGTTTATATTTGGATTCTACGAACGACGCGTTTATCACCTACTAGAAGAGGCACATCACCCATACCATTCTTCTGTTATACTTTCTCCTGTCATTAAATTCACCTCCAACAGAGTAGGAGTGCTTCAAACCAGGTATTAGAGTTTAGGGTTTTTTTTCAGCGTCGTCTTCCTTTTAGGCCCAGAGTGAAGTGTCATATTTTTGTCCCTAGTCCATTGTGGGTGTTTCACACCAAACTTCTTCATATTTGGCCATAATCGATCCTCCTTTGGCAACCACAAGGTCAGTATCGCGTAAAGAAAAAAGGGTTATTCGCAGCGTTTGCCTTTAGGTACCAGAAAAACGGATTTTCCAACTTCGTATCCCACAGGTGTTCTTTTGGGTTGCGTCAACGTGGATGATGTCCTGCCACAGAAGGAATACCGTTTAAAGGTATGTCATGGTTTTTTTGGAAATAGACTTAGAGTATTTCATGATGTGTTTTCCAGTCAGGTAGAGACTTCTGATTCCACAAATTTAAGTCAGTGCACATTTGATCTCCAACTACATACACAAACTTGTTCTATCGTTCATCTATTACTCGAAAGCCTGCTCTGGTAAAAGAAGCTTTGTTGATTTGACCAAACCATCCTGTGACACTCTAGTGTACGGATTACAAGTGAAAAAGTATTTTGGTATCTAGCAGGAGTCAACTTTCCCAAATGCCAGCATTTCGTGATTAATTGTGCTCACCGTTGCAGCTTCAGCATAGCCTGTGTGCCAATTGGGCGGCCTGGCCGACGCATTCATTTCGCGCATTAGCCTGATGTTCACTGGAATGACTGCTGTGCTGCAGGCTGGTACTTGTGACGACTGCGATCGTCACTGACGTATGCACGCACGATTTTGAGCGTTCAACTGCTTTACTCCTGAGCAGCGTATTAACCCATCACCGTGATGTTTCGTGCCGTGGTGTGGCGTGCTGCAGCATGGTTAAAGTCTTTTGCAGACGCAAGCCTTTTGCAAGTTTAAATTGTACACCATTGTTATGAAGAAAGCCCGATTCTCGTCACAGGCTTTGCTTGTGCGTGGTGGCTCAGCTGCTTGTCATGTGGATGAAAGGTGTATGTATCGGCGCTCGACATGTGTGACGTCTATTGGTCATATTTCGCACTTACCGCTCACGGTTTCTTGTGTTGCTTATGAAATTGCTACAATGAAGGGCTATTGCTGTCGGAGTGGTGTTGGTTAGCGCGGTCGTAACCAAGTTGACGAGGCGAGCGCCTAAGGTTTGAGTAAAGTCAATGGAAAGAGCGAGGTGGGAGGAGTGTATCTCACCTCATCAACGTAAATTACAGGGTAGTCGTGCGAAGAGGTAGAGGGGGTGACTTGAACATCCTTTACTTCCGTCCTCCTGCATCGAATACGTTACACGGTACTTGTTGCCTAGTAGCAATATTTGGACGCCACTAGAAGTCTTTTTATTTTCACCCCTTTCTGAGTCACCATGGTGGCATTTCTTGAAAGTCTTATCATAGTACAACGCATCGTTTTTGTTACCATGGTTAGTTCCCTAGCGGCGAATCCGAGAGTGCCTACGTATTTGTCTGCTCGGATCCTCGTGAGCTGCTCATCAAGTTGCCACTAAAGGGACGGCAAAGAATCTGTACGTTTCGATATTCTTATTTGTTTTTCTTTGATTCAAAAAATTCCAAATCAGGGCGCTGTTAGAGTTTGTCCTATTGGGCGTCAACAATTTGCAATGGAACGGTAAATGCGACAGTTAAATCACTGCGTAAATACGAGGTGGCGTAAGAGGCGCATCACCTGTCAGGCACAATACTTAATGGCTTCCAATATTTCGGCCTGGCAGCTACGATTTAAGGCGACGAAACGCTAGACATGTTGCAGCTCCTTGCCTTTTATAATTTTTTTGGATATTATTGGGTGTTATTCGCCACTCGCATGTGTTCTCTTCCTCTTTTGTTAGACCGTCTCGAGGCGCATATTCATGCGGCAGCTAAGGAGAACCTCACGTGACTGTCTTACACGACCTGACAAGTGGATTCCTTAGTTTGTTTTCCGATTTTTAGAAAAATTTTTCTTTTGAACCACCTTGGAGACTTTTCACTGAGGCTCTTTTATGCTGATTAACTGAGGTTGTCTTGTAACGGCACACCGGATGAGATCATTTTCGGTTTTGCATCAGTGTTGCATTTCGGGGATTTTGATGAGTCAGCGGCCTTGACCCGCCCCACATGAACGGCTCAAGATCAAACGATATGCTGCAGCTATCCCATTTGGCGGTTTGATCATTATTTTGGGCCCACTTGCCCAAGAGTGGAACCACTAAATCAAGTGCATAAGATGGATTTACGAAGCTAGTGTTGGACGTCCGTCCCTTCTCATCACCTCATTTCCATTTCATGATTGTCCACCCGTCTGTCTGAGTTATTTTATAGTTCATGGAAAGTCTACGTAAATATTTAAGGCAGCTTCAATAAAAATCGTCCTGTGGTTGTTCCTCAGAACGCAAAATTAGGTTATTTTAAGAATCAGTATGTCTTGGGCAGCCCTTCCGCAATGAGTCGGGGAATATTTGTCCACCTACAGCAAATGTCTTCCCTTCCTCAGGCTGCTTTTAAGCGTTGTCCAGCTTTTAGCAATCTTTCTTGTGAGTTCTCCAATGTAGTTCGCTTCTCGAGGGCCGCAACGTTCGAGCCGCCCGGGGGAATTCACCATGGATAACATTAAAATGGGCAGTTCTCTCACTGTAATTCACCTTTGTCAAAATTACCTCCGTGCGTGTCTTATGTTTCATTGAACCCAAAGGGAGGATTGATGCCGTTCGGAGGGCGCTGTGTGACAGCGCTTCAGCAAAGAGTGGAGGCTCTGTCCTTGCGTTTGGAAGGAGGACGACTCTGGTCAGATTAGTGCTAATCTTCAAAATTGGTTTTGAAATGTCGGGACACCTGCTACGAGACTATTCTCTATCCGAGTTAAGTGCGAGGATGGGCAGAAGCCTAAGAGAAGAGTAGGCTTGATGATATGCCCTGGGTGGGTGGTGAATGCTCCTTTAACAAATCCTTAAATGAAAAGCAATTTTGAAACAGATGGACAGTGAGAAGTCGAAAAAGTTTAAGGGCTTGAAGAAAAGCATTGGTCTTGGAGCAAAAAATAGTGTTTGGGAAAGTGACGAGGAATGTGGATGGACTGACGTATGCGATTTTGGTAAACCTCATAAATGAGTTTCCCTGTTTCAGATTTTGTGCAGCACCTTGTTTAACCCTTTAACTTGTCCCTTCTCTTGGTCCTGATGGATGAATCTGCCAGTAACCTGCCTCATACCAATATATTTTAAACTCACAAAGGGTGAATGGGTTATGCCTTGGCAGGGGTTTGGTTGTCTTGTGAGTTTTCCTTTGTGCAACGTACAACGACTGTGGAGAGGTTCTTTCCGTTAGGAGCCTGGAGTAGCCCGATTATGAAGGCAAGGTAGTTGTGACGCCGACTAATCAAAAGATCTTAGCCTCAATGTGGATGACTTTATTGTCCACCTGCCATGGGTGTCCCCACTTAATTGGTGGCTGATTACCGAAGGAGTCTCTTTCGAGTGTTGCAGACATACCTTCCTTAACAGAGCCCATCATTGCATATTGAGAACAGAGAAAGGTGTTTTTTAATCAAGTGGAATTGCAAACTGGATAACAAGGGACATACAAGTTTCCAAATCCGCCGTATGCAAAAACCCAGCCTTTGTTGGTCCCCTCTTTGCCTCTTTTTCTCGTTGTAACTGCCTATTTTGAATGTGCTCAAGCGACCGCATTGTGCAAGTAAAGACGGGACATCGACCTCAGTCCGGGAAGTCGCCTTACTCATGAGTGTCAACTTCTAAAGCGTTGCACCATTTAAACCACCGTGCCATCCAAACTCTACTCCTGAAATGGTTCGGACTGTAGGTAACTGCAAAATGCCTGATGCCGGAAAAATCGCCGTCTTGAAAGACCCACGAATACTTTTCACTTTTCCCTTTCGCCAATTTAATGTCATCATTGACTCATTTCCAACATCAGCTAGTCGACATATTGAAGCTCATTGCTTTTATAAATGTTGTAGAAGCTGTAAGGATTGATTCACCGTTTGAAAGTCCTCATCTACCCTGCTGCTAGAGCATTTTGAAGTGAGTATCCATGCGGCAGCTAGGAAAACTTCACATGACCGTCTCCCATGATCTGACAAGACGATGATTCAGTTTGTTTACCAATTTCTAGATCTAAAGTCCTTACGACCTACCTTGGAGGTCCCAATGGAAGCGTATTTTGGACTGGTCAAATGAAGTGGTCTTGCAATATCGCATAAGGCGAATGCATTTTCAGCCTATCATCAGTGTTAAATCTTGCAGATTTCAAGGTGAGCATTTTGTTTCCCTTCCATCATGAACAGGACAAGTGAAATGGTCTCAAGATCGAACGATGTGCTGCAACTACCCAATTTGATGCAACAATCTTAATGGTAGCCCACCTGCTCAAAAGCAGAGCCGCATAGTGCAGCCTGTAAGGTAGGCTTAAAAAGCTGGTTATATGTCGACTCTAACAGTCACTCAACTTGTAATTAATGTTGCCCGGTCTTCTCTCTCACTTATTTCATGCCTCAATGGCGGTTAACGTAAGTACTTATGGTAGCCGAACCAACAAAAGTCCTCCAGTTGTCCTTTAACACAAGAGATTAGGGTATCTTTCAAAAGCATATGTAGAGTTGCTAAACATTCTTCATTGATTTGCAGCATATTTATCCACCCACAACAAATGTCTTGCGCCACAACGCTTCGAATTGGAATTCAGACGAATCCGACGAGATAGGAGACATTCTTCGACTTGTAGGCCTTATTCAGATCAACCTGGAAAATCCGTAGGTCAGCTACAGCAAAAAGACAGAGAGGATCTATTGCGCTACCCCAAGCGAATGGATTGGGTAACAGACGTAATGTGTCACAACTCGTCAGCCCGGCACCTTTCATGTATACTGCAGATAAGAGCCTAAATTCGCAAATCTGACTAAGTCGGAAGCGAGTGATTTGGAGTTGGTCAGCGCACCACCGAGTTTCAGCGTGGCAGAGGCATTTGCAATGACCTGTTTTGCAAAAATAAATCAATTTGGAATTTTATATTTCGTTAATCTTAACACTTTCTGTCCATTTTTATAAAATTCAAACAGGCAAATTAGACAAAGAGCATCGCTGAGTGAACTGGGCCCGCGAGTATTATAGGCTTTGAGGCAATGAAGGCCATCAAAGCCTTCGGCACACGCACGCAGATATAAGGTGTAGCGTGCAAATCCACACAAGATTTCATTAAAAACTACCTTACCCCACTCGATCAAACATTAGTTTTCTAAAGTTACTCATCGTTGTGTCTAAACGGACTGTTTCTAAGCGGGTATAACAGGTGCGTGAAATACCACAAAATCCGGTAATTAACAGATATGTAGTACGATGGTTGTTTACCCCTCGATATTGGTGAGGCGCCACTTTTAAACTTTCGAACTTACCTTCCTGTACCTCACCGGGTGGGCTGGCCTTCGGGCTGCGCCATAAGTCCAAACACCTTCTCTGTGCTGAATATATATATTCTGTTCGAGTATCGTGTCTTCTTTCGTCTTCAGGGAAGTCTCGGGACGCTGCAGGTATGGTTCGGGTCCTTGGGTAGCATTAATAAAGGACCCAAAGCCTCACTTATAACTAATGATTTATTTTGCCACTTCTTTGCTATTGAGTCTCAATGCTACTTGAAAGCTTAAGGTGTGCTGCATAACAAATTTGAAAGAGCCACATTCCATCCACATTAACACGCTGATCAAATTCAACCAATCTTCCTCTGTTGTCAGGGCATATTTTTATAAGTTTTGCAAATCTGACAGTTTTGGCATTATTTAAAGGTTATTAGCAGGGCTTTTAGCTTCCAACGTTAGTAGCCCATGTTTTGTTTATTATAACCATCAACCTTGAAACTATACCGAATTAGGGTGATTGTAGTGGTAGATTCTGCATGTGGGGTATGTAGGTGCTAGTTATTTTATACGTGTATATGTTCTAGGTTTTTCTGGTTATTGTTACGACCCAAAACATCACAGTTATGTGAGAATTCCAGGCTACCTAGACGCATCATTTGTTTCGAAAACTGGGTTTGATAAAAAAAATATAATACGAAACGCCTCACAAGCAGGACGCAAATTAAAGTCTGCGCTTGCTCAGCGACAGTCACAGAGCTTTGTTCAAGGATGTGAGGATATTACACTTTGGAGACGTCCCTCCAATCCAGGTATGTTTCCATGTAGGTTGATAATGTTCTAAGTAATACAGCATTGTTCTGACAATACATCTCTTTACCTTAGACCTGACCATGAAAACGCGGGTCAAATGCTTGCACCGTAGGCAAAGATTGCAGCTGGGTCCCTTTCGTGTTATTCCAACTGTCGTCGAAACTTATTCCTCTACCACACTTCAACTGGTCACAAATCGACTGCTACATTATCGGCTGCAACGATACGAAGTAAAGTGGAAGGAAGATCAAAACGCTTCGGAAGAATCTGGATTTAAAGTCATCGAAACAACTAGACGTGGTCATAGCATAGGCTACCTTAGTTGCGTAGATGCAATGATGGAGCATTCAACAAACGACATCATCTGTTTGTGTTCTAGTACACTGGCCCTCATGAGATATGACCGTACGTTCTGGGTAAAAACTCACATGTTTTCTAGGGGATGCGAGGATTTACCGATTGCTTCGAACCGCTGAAATTCCTAGACAAAATCTGCGTTCTGTCTTTGCTCGAGGAGCCTTAAGATCCTACGTTACAGCATTGGATTCGCAGTGGCAATGTGAAGAAGATCCTATTGTAATGTTCTATAATCACTGGACAATATCCACTTATGGTTCAAAACTTGAAAACTTGCTAACAATATCCGAGCTACAAACGATGCCCCATGTATCTCTTTCCAGTTACCACTCACAGCCTGCTTTTACTGCTGTGGGCAGTGCTGCTTACTTGCTGAATACGAGAAAACAA